>NW_005842617.1:192262-204211 GCF_000455745.1 Alligator sinensis | reverse complement strand
ACCACAATGCTGTTTAATTAAGTGCATATAAAAGGGATACAATGCTAAATGTTACTTCACAGTATTTAAGCTTGCAGTGTGAGGCTTTGATTGGTTTAGGGTCCTTTGCCCTACTCCAGCTGCCCCCATTTCCTTTCCAATTATAACAGTAGGTCTTACTATTAGGTAAAGTACAATAGTTAAAAGTACGGAACTATACCAGAAAACTTGTTAGAAGGAACTCATGCTAAAATTAAACCCAAAAGCTAGTGTCACCAAAAAATAAATAAATAAATAAATTAAAAAATTGACATGAGTAACTCCCCGCCCCGCCCCGCCGCCCATCCCTGACACCCCCTGGAACACCCAGCAGGGAGGGGGGAAGTGGCAGCCAGGGAGGAAGGGGAATGGGATGGGGGCCCCGACAACAGCTGGCAGGGAGGAGGGAGGCAGCAGGGAGAGAAAGTGCACGGGCTTGGGGAGGGGTCAAGGTGGCGGCTGTTGTCGGGCCAGGCAGCAGGGAGGAAGGGAAGCATGGAAGGAAGGACAGAAGGACGGACAGACTTTGACTTTTTAGCTACTTTATTCAGGGGGTTTGGGTACAAAAAGGTGGCCCCTCCGGGGTCCAGGTCCAATATACAAAACAAAGACAAACAAATTACCATCAAACCAAAAGCACCATGTCATTACATTCATAACATCACACTGTGACAGACACCTTTGCAGTATTACACGTTGTGCCTAACATGCTGGTATGTGGTGGGGACACCTGGGCACACGGTTATACAGACCAAAGTCCTCTATAAACAAACTATTCCTACCCTGCTCTATCCAATCATATATGTGACAAAACTTCAAACTCCCTACATGAAGAAAACAGCAAGAAGCAGCCTGGTAAGGGCCCAGGGCGCAGCGCGAGCTTGTAGTTGCAGTCTGCCACTGAGCCTGTCTGGTCACCCAAACCGGTCATGACATCAGAGTGCGTATTGAAGATGGCCGTCCTCCATGTGACACAGCGCGCCCTCAAGGGCCCAGCATGCCTCAAAAGTGGGCACTGCCCGCCAGAGCATAGCATGCTCAAACTCCAGCAAGAGGCGCACCCACACCAAGAGGCCGAAAAGCCATAGGGCATCGTCTAAGCCAGTCCCAGCTAGCCAGCTGGCTCTTGAGGACAGCCATCTTGGCATGACCCAGCAGGAAGGTGGCCAGGCAGACAGCGCCCGCTTGAATGCCCAGTACAGGTAGGAGCACACATAGGTGTTCTCTGAGAGGCACCTGCCCAGCACCCACAGCAGTGGCTTGAGGACGATAAAGAGCAGCCACAGGTGGGGACAGTTGAGGAAGGCGTGAAAAAGGTTCTCCTCAACGCCCCCAAGGCAGAAGGGCCAGTCCGTCGAGGCGGCTGGGTCAAAGTGGGATGCAAGTGTGCCAGTGGTTAGGATGCCATGCAGCAATCGCCACTGCAGGTCGCCAGTCTTCTTAGCAGTTGGCACCCATTCTTCTGAGCAGTTGGCAGCTTATACAAGGGGTGCCAAGCCGGGTGGGCCAGTGGGGAATCTGGTGGCCCCAGGGACCGCCACCATGGTGTATTGGGGCAGCCTGCCAGCACCTGGGCATGGCAAACGTGAACCCCTAGGCATATAGGTTTCTACATGACAGAGAAGCAAAGGGGCAACCTGTGTCACTGTTGGGAGGCATGGGGAGCATCAGCAGGGTGCCAGGCCCACCGGGCAGCTTGCCAGCCATGGCTGGGGCAACCGGCAGCAAGAGAAAAGCTTCACTCAGGGCATCCACTGCACAGGGAACCTGGCGTGCTCCAAGATGGTCATCCAGGATGGCTGCTGCCTCCAGTGGGAGGGCAGCCTGGATGTCACGCAAAAGACGGCCCACGCTGCAGATGGAGCACATGCCTAGCCAGGTGGTCAGAGCATCGGGCAAGAGCCAGGACAACTGAGCGGGGTCAAGGAGATGGCCCAGGTGGAGGACACATGCCTGAATGGAGGTGGCTGTGAGGTTGGTGAAGGCCAGGCTCAGCACGGGTCACCATAGGGCTGGGTTGTGCACCAGGGGGCTCCCTCAGCAGCTGTGGGAACTGCAGGTACTGGGTCTGGAGCTGGAGGCAGAAGGTGGCCTGTCAGGCTTGTAGAAGGCCAGAAGCACCCCCCAGTTCATGAGCAGGAGGTCCAGCAGGAAGAGCTCCCGGTTGAAGCCAAGGGCCCCCACCCTCTGCAGGAACCAGCATGCCAGTTGTTGCCAGGGTAGACACTACTCACCATAGAGAAGTCGCTAAAGAGCTTGCAGGCAGAAGGCAACCACACTCCTTGCCAGGTTGACCAGGCTCTGGCCCCCTTGATGACAGGTAAGTAAAGGACGCTCATGAAAGCCAGTGGCGCCCATCTCAGAAAATCACAGAATCACAGAGAAGCAGAGCTGGAAGGGACCTCCAGAGGTCATCTAGTCCAATCCCCTGCCTCAGGCAGGATCATTCCTATTCAAACCATCCTATACAGATCCATAATTTAAACTCTTGGTAAAACTGCCATCAACCCTGCCATGGGTAACAGGGAATCATGGTAGCCAACATCCTGCTTCTGTTAATATATACTTACGAGATCCTAGGGAGAAGGCCATGCCCCCCCTGCAGAGGAATGCAACCATGACCCCCCAGTCCATACCAGTCGGACCAGGGGATAAAATTCTTTTCTGACCCTAACTCTCCTGAGCGATCTTACCCTGAGCAGAGGGGCAAAACCCTCTAGCCACGAATCTCTGGCTTTGGTCCTAGCAAGAGCATGGGCATAGCCCAGATACAATCCCTAGCTCTGACTGCAGCCAACGCCTAATGTCTCTGAGGGAGGCTTAAAAAACCCCTGATGCAGGTAGTAGAAAGTGGGGGGGAAGCAGGCCCAGAAGCCTGGGAAATCCTCATAGTAGGACACAGGCATAGCTATGCCCAGGTCATCCCCGACCAGTGACTGATCAACCCCCTCTTGAACCTCTCCAATGATGGCGAGTCCACAACGCCCCACAGCATCTCTTCCACAGCCTCATTGCTGTAAAAGTGAAGACGCTTTTCCTGAGATCCAACTTAAACCTACTTGGCTGCAACTTCAGGCCACAGGTTCAGGCCAACTGCAGCAAGAGAGGAGGGGCACTTTCCCTCCTCTTTATGGCAGGTCTTCAAGTATTTTAAGAATGCCAAAGACTGCTAACAGGTCCCCTCTCAATCGCTTTTTAGACTAGCCGATCATGGTGAGCTCCTTCAGCCTCTTCTCACGTGACCTTGCAATCATCTTTGGCGCCAACCTCTGGACTCTCACGAACGTCTCCACGTCCTTTTTGAAATGTGGCGCCCAGAAGTACAGCCGAGACTCCAGACAAGGCCTAACTGGTGCCGAGGAGAGAGGCGCTACCACCGCCCACGTGCCAGCGCCACTCACCCTCAACGTCAACCTGGCCCGGTGGCTGCTCGAATATCTACCAGGAGGTGCTGGAGTCTCTCAAGTAGATCCTGTGGCGGGGGGCCGGTGCCACAAGGGCACTGCCACCAGGTTGTTGGTGATGAGGACACGTCCACGGTAGGAGAGGCTGGATAGGCACCACCATTGCAAGTGGGCCTCCACCCCGTCATTAAGGTTGTCCCAGTTGTGTGATATGAAGGTCGGTGGCCCAGGAACACGTCCAGAACCTTGAGGTCCTCACAGGTGAGGCCCCCTGGCAAATCTGGGGGGGGGGGGGGGGTCACACTGGTCCATGCGCCAAGCAGAGTATCACTCTTGGCCCAGTTGATACAAGCCAAGGAGGCTTGTACTCATAGGCTTGCTGGCAGTTCATGAGGGTCCACGTCTTCCTGGGTGTTGAGGAAGACGGTCACGTCATCCACATGCGCCAAAGATCAGAGTAGAGGGCCAATGGACAGGCTCATGGCCAACAGCAAGGCCACACCGCTCAGGCGGTGCCGCAGCGTGTGCAGCAGCAGCTCAATGGCCAGGGCGTAGAGCATGCCCAACAGGGGGCAGCCCTGACAGATGCCCCTGTGCACGGGGAATGGGGCACAGAGAACACCGTTCACCTCGAGCGGGCTCGGGGTGTCTTGGTACAAGACCCGGAAGGCCCCGGTGATGAGAGGCCCAAAACCAAAGGGCTCCAGGGTCTGGAAGAGATAGGCGTGGCTCACCCGATCGAAGGCCTTCTCAGGGTCCACAGGGATGAGGCCAAATGTCTAGGCTGAAAAGTTCACTGGCTGCGAGTAGGTTGCACAGCAGGAGCAGGCTGTCTTGGATGGTCCTGCCCAGCACTCAAGTAGCTCTGCTCAGGCCCAGTGACAGAGGCCATGACGGTGCAGAGGCGGTTCGCCTGCACTTTGGCCAGAATATGTAGTCTGCACACAGCAGGGAGACCGGATGCCAGTTGTTAATACAGCAAAAGTATCCCTTCTTGGGAAGCAGTGTGAGCACCACTTGGCGGCAGCTGACTGGTAGGAACTTGTTGGCAAGGCTCTCCTGGAAACACGCAGGAGGCAGGGGCCAGGGAGAGGTGAGAAGATCTTGTAGAACTTGGCAGGTAACCCATCGAGGACTGGGGCTTTGTCGGAGGCAAGGCCAGCCGCAGCGGCTGCCAGCTCCTCCAGAGACAATTCCCACTCAAGCTCACTGGCCTCCAGGGCACAGAGACATGGCAGCCCCTCATGGAGTTCCTGCATGGCCTCGG
This sequence comes from Alligator sinensis, assembly GCF_000455745.1. Taxonomy (NCBI): domain Eukaryota; kingdom Metazoa; phylum Chordata; order Crocodylia; family Alligatoridae; genus Alligator; species Alligator sinensis. Next base: position 199,522 of record NW_005842617.1, on the reverse strand, counting down.
GGCAGGGCAGCTCAGCCACAAACAGGTCATGATAGAAGGCGATGGCATGCTCATGTATTTAACCCAGGTCCATAATTACTTGGCCCTCGGAGATCTTGAGGTGATCTAAGACTTTTCTCGCTGCCCGCCGCCACTCCAGGTTGAAGAAGCAGCGGGTTGGGGCGTTACTTTCCAGCAGCTCTTGGCAGCAGGAGTGGATCATCGCTCCGCTCCGTGGGCTGTGCTCTCCGCCAAAGTCACACAAGCATTTCCTGTGGAACCGGAGGCTCTCGCACAGCACTGCATTGCTGCTAGCGGCCAGCAGGATAGCCTCAAGCTCTGCCACATCTTCCTCCAGCTCTCAGATATGGTGGCATAGTTCATTTGTGGCCAGCTGGGTGTATTGCTGGCAAAAAGCCCGGATCTGTACCTTGCCCACATCCCACTACAGCTTCCAGGATAAGTAGCTCAGTCTTGTGGCCTCCCAGCCCCGCCAAAATTGGGCATAGCAGTCCTGGAAGTAGGAGACTTGAAGCAGGCTGAGGTTGAAGCACCAATAAGGTGCTTGTGCGCAGGCTCTTCCGGAGCGGCTCAGTTCACAGCAGGCCAGGCCATGATTTGACAGGCCCGAGGGAACAATGCAGCCGCTGCGCAGCAGTGGCAGGTGATGCCTAGTGACAAAGGCAGTCAAGGCAGGCCATGGTGAGACCACCGGTGCTTGTTCTGGCCCAGGTGTACTGGCGCACGTCAGTATGCAGGGCTTGCCAGATGTCAACGAGGTCCGCGGTCTCCAAGGCAGACTGCAGCTTGCAGGCTGAAGGCAGGTGAGGCTCAAGCCCCATGCAGTTGAGCACGGCATCAATGGTGCAATTAAAGTCCCCACCTATGAAGAGCAGGTCATCATCCTCACTAGCATTGCACAGGAGGGCGGCCAAGGTCTCAAAGAAAATGACCCTCTCTTGGCCATCAGTGGGTGCATAGACGTTGACGAGTAGCAGGCGGTGTGGTAGGGTGCCGCTGAATGTCAGCAGGCAGCTGGGGATGACCTCCCGCATCACTGCCACGTCAAGCTGCGGTTGTGGCAATAGGAGAATAGCGACCTTGGTGCTGAGGTTGGTGACATGGCTCAGGAACAAGTGGCATCACCAGACAGCGTGCCAAGCCACCTGGTTGAGCCCGATGGAATGCGTCTCCTGGACGTCCAGTTTGTTTACCTCCCCCCCATAGTTTCGTGTCATCTGTAAACTTGGACAGGGTGCTTTCTACTCCCTCATCCAAGTCGCTAATGAAGATATTGAACAGTACCAGTCCCAGGACAGAGCCTTGGGGGACTCCACTAAACACATTTCTCCAGGTAGAAACTGACCCACCCACCACCACTCTCTGGGTGCAACCCATAAGCCAATTTTCCACCCACTGGAAATCTACACTGCAACTGTTTAGTTTATCTTTAGGAATTGGGTGCGACACTGTGTCAAAGGCCTTTCTAAAATCTAAGTAAACAACATCTACCTCTATTCGTTCATCCAAGCATTTTGTGACCCAGTCCTAAAAAGACACCAGGTTAGTCAGGCAGGATCTGCCTACTACAAACCCATGCTGGTTGCTCCTTAGCATTGTTTTACCTGCTGGTCCCCCACAAATGTAATCCTTTACAATTTTCTCAAAGGTCTTGCCAAGGATAGGGGTGAGGCTAACTAGCCTATAGTTACCTGGTTCTTGGGAGGAGAGAGATCATCCTGCTCTCGAGGTTGCTTGCAACACTCAGAAAGCTGGATCTCCAGCTCACTAGCTTCCCCATCCAATCCAATAAGCTGGAACATGACCAAGAGGTCAGCAGACTCCTTGGCCACCCCCTGGGTCAGGCCTCCAGAAAGGAGACATTCCGTATCATCTTTACTGCCACCCAACTCCAGAAGCTGGGAGAGGGGTGAGGGGCTGGTGACCCCTGCTATCGCCTCCCCCGCCACCAGGTCATCCCCATCCACTGTCACGTGCAACACAGTCGTGCAACGGTCATGTGCAATGGGGTTGCCGACATGACAGCCGGAGCAGGGTCAGGCTTTCCAGTGGCAACTACCCTGGCATAGCCTGAGGAGGGTCCTGGCAGGGATGGGGTGTCCTGAGAGGCCTCCTTCATCTTCCTCTCCTTGTTTTTCTTCTTAGTGGCAGGCAGCACCCCCCTAGTAGGGGACGGGCCAGACCGCTCCCAGCCCACCCCCTTGGAGCCAGCCACCTCTCAGACAAGGCCACGGTGGAGGACAGCTGGGAGGAGGCCCAAGCCCCATCATCTGACAGGGCTAAGGCACCACAGTCACCACCGACCCCAGTCGCCTCGGCGGGCAAGGGGTAAGCGGAGGCATCAGCCCTTCCACCTGGTTGGACCTGTGCACTGGAGGGGTGGGCACCGTAGGTGGGACAGGCGGGGGACAGGACTGGGTAGTAGTACCACCCCCTCTGCTCAATGGTGCTCTTACATCAGAGACCCCAGCCCCCTCAGATGGAATGGAGGTGAAAGGAGGTTGGGAAGCGAGCCTGATCTCACTGGGCAGGGCCTGCATCCCAGAAGTGGATGTGCCATCCTTCAGTGCCGCTACAGTCACCACTGTTCAGCCACTTTTCCCTGCTGGCACTGGGCTGCTAGATGGGAAGAGCTACCACACTAGAAACATGTGGTCTCCCCCAAGGAAAAATAAATTGCAAACCTCTGCCCGTCGACTGTGAGGTTCTAGAAGCAAAGCAGAGACTGGGGCCCTCCCTGAGGAGCATGAAGACCTGCCTTCAAAAGAACAGGACATGCTTCAGCTTCAGATCCTTGCTTCCAATTGTCAGTCAGGGAAAGGGACTCATAGAAACCCCATAGGGCTCAAGTCCCTTGGCCAGCTCCCAACCGTACAGGTGTTGGGGAATGTTGGAAAACACCACCCTCACTGTGTGGGTGTCTAGGGTTGTGACAAGATAATGTATGCCCACGATGTCCAGGCCCTCCGCACACATCCTGCTGACCAGGGTGGGAGTGCTCAGGTAAGTCACTGGGACCGTGTTAACATGACTCGTGTAACATACGTTATGCCGTCCCAGGTGATCAGCTAGGGCATCTACACAGAACTCGACCCCAACATAGGGAGGGGTATGTACCTCTCAAGCCATGGTTAAGGGGGAGGTTTTGAGAGGCATCCCCATGCCAGCCGCTGGGTGTAGGAGCAGCCACTCCTGCAAGGACAGGGCTAATTGCAAAAGCTAAAACTAAGGGAAGAAAAAAATGTGTATATATTAACTACCGAGATAAGTGTCTGGCAATGCGGCCATAAAAGCAAAAAGGGAGGGGGATGCGTGGCTGTAGGGGAGAAGGGATGGATAAAGAGGGAGGGCTGTGATTGAGTTAAACAAAAAAAAAAAAGAAAAAAGAAAAAGAAAAAAGAAAAAGAGAAGGGAATAATTTGCGCCCCTCGAAAGGCAAAAGATAAAATAAGGTAAGATAACTCCCTGTAGCGGACAGGCAAGAAAGAAAAGAAAGAAAGAGAAACAGTAAGAGAGAAGCTGTGAAGTAGACAAATGCAACTCGCAGACAGAGAAACCGGAAGTAGAGGGGGGAGGGGACAGAGAACAGAGAAAAAGAAGAAAAACACACTGTGAAAACGCAAGAAAAAAAAATCAGAAAGTGAGATAAACAAAAGCAAGAGACCTTTAGACAGGTGAGAGTCAAAAAAGAAGAGATAGGAAACCAGGGAGCCTTATGCTCAGGACTGCCCCATGCAGCTCCAAGTGAGCCAGGTCTGAAGCATTCATAGCAGAAGGAAGGCAGGCAGGGAGTGGGTATTATGGCGGCGGTGCCCCCCCCCCCCTGGCCCCGACACCAGCCAGCAGGGATGGGGAGGAAGGAGTCTTTACATGGCCCGCCCTGAAGGGTGAGCAACAGGTCAGAGGGGGGCCATGTAAACACTCCCTGAAATCCGTCATTCTTGAAGTGCATTTACCTAGCATGTAAATATATGTTTAACAGCACATTTGAAAAATAAAAAAATTAACTACCATATTTACCTGAATCCAAGACAACCCCCAAGTAATTAGATTCTATACACGGAAAAGTATAACATTTGTTGTCATAAAATTCCATGTAAAGAATCTAATTAGTGCAAGTTCATTTTAAATATGTCCCTCCCATTGCTGTGGTAGGAAAAGCAAAGGGAAAGGAACCAGACCCCCGCCCTTCGCTCATCCACTCTTTGCCCTTCCCTGCCTACCACTCTGCCCTTTTCACCTCCATGACTATAACTATCCCCTTGTTCCTTGTCTCCTTGGGCCAGTCCCCACCCTGCACCACCACATTGCTCCCCTGCTGCCTACCCTGACCCCCATGCCTGCCCTCCTGCCACCTTCACACATTGACCCCCCAGGTCTGTACCTACCTCTACTCCCCGCTTCCCATCCTCTGCTCCCTCCTGCCATTCTGGATGCTTATCTTGGTGGGGTGATCTAACGCCAGCTGACTTCCTGTCCCTTGGGCAGGGGGCTGGACCCAGTGATCTCACAAGGTTCTTTCCAGCCCTAATGCCTACGAAAATCTGCCCCAACCCCTTGTCCTCCCATGCCTGCGCCTAACTGGCCCCTACATCCCCTGCCACTGTCCCCCCTGTCCCCCTGGCAGCGAGCCCCCTCCCCGGCTGCACAAGTCCCCCAGGCCCAATGCAGGCAGTGGCTCAGCTCCAGCTTTGGATCTGAGACCAGGGCCAACACAGAGCTAAGCTGCTGCCTACCTCACACTGGCACTTTTTTCCCCTTAATGTTGATGGGGGCGAGGGGGAGCCTCATCTTGGATTTGAGTAAACATCCTGCTGACCAGGGTGGGAGTGCTCAGGTAAGTCACTGGGACCGTGTTAACATGACTCGTGTAACATACGTTATGCCGTCCCAGGTGATCAGCTAGGGCATCTACACAGAACTCGACCCCAACATAGGGAGGGGTATGTACCTCTCAAGCCATGGTTAAGGGGGAGGTTTTGAGAGGCATCCCCATGCCAGCCGCTGGGTGTAGGAGCAGCCACTCCTGCAAGGACAGGGCTAATTGCAAAAGCTAAAACTAAGGGAAGAAAAAAATGTGTATATATTAACTACCGAGATAAGTGTCTGGCAATGCGGCCATAAAAGCAAAAAGGGAGGGGGATGCGTGGCTGTAGGGGAGAAGGGATGGATAAAGAGGGAGGGCTGTGATTGAGTTAAACAAAAAAAAAAAAGAAAAAAGAAAAAGAAAAAAGAAAAAGAGAAGGGAATAATTTGCGCCCCTCGAAAGGCAAAAGATAAAATAAGGTAAGATAACTCCCTGTAGCGGACAGGCAAGAAAGAAAAGAAAGAAAGAGAAACAGTAAGAGAGAAGCTGTGAAGTAGACAAATGCAACTCGCAGACAGAGAAACCGGAAGTAGAGGGGGGAGGGGACAGAGAACAGAGAAAAAGAAGAAAAACACACTGTGAAAACGCAAGAAAAAAAAATCAGAAAGTGAGATAAACAAAAGCAAGAGACCTTTAGACAGGTGAGAGTCAAAGGGGGTTTTTGGGCGGCGGTCCCCCCCCCCCCCCAGCCCCGACAACAGCCAGCAGGGATGGGGAGGAAGGAGTCTTTACATGGCCCGCCCTGAAGGGTGAGCAACAGGTCAGAGGGGGGCCATGTAAACACTCCCTGAAATCCGTCATTCTTGAAGTGCATTTACCTAGCATGTAAATATATGTTTAACAGCACATTTGAAAAATAAAAAAATTAACTACCATATTTACCTGAATCCAAGACAACCCCCAAGTAATTAGATTCTATACACGGAAAAGTATAACATTTGTTGTCATAAAATTCCATGTAAAGAATCTAATTAGTGCAAGTTCATTTTAAATATGTCCCTCCCATTGCTGTGGTAGGAAAAGCAAAGGGAAAGGAACCAGACCCCCACCCTTCGCTCATCCACTCTTTGCCCTTCCCTGCCTACCACTCTGCCCTTTTCACCTCCATGACTATAACTATCCCCTTGTTCCTTGTCTCCTTGGGCCAGTCCCCACCCTGCACCACCACATTGCTCCCCTGCTGCCTACCCTGACCCCCATGCCTGCCCTCCTGCCACCTTCACACATTGACCCCCCAGGTCTGTACCTACCTCTACTCCCCGCTTCCCATCCTCTGCTCCCTCCTGCCATTCTGGATGCTTATCTTGGTGGGGTGATCTAACGCCAGCTGACTTCCTGTCCCTTGGGCAGGGGGCTGGACCCAGTGATCTCACAAGGTTCTTTCCAGCCCTAATGCCTACGAAAATCTGCCCCAACCCCTTGTCCTCCCATGCCTGCGCCTAACTGGCCCCTACATCCCCTGCCACTGTCCCCCTGGCAGCGAGCCCCCTCCCCTGCTGCACAAGTCCCCCAGGCCCAATGCAGGCAGTGGCTCAGCTCCAGCTTTGGATCTGAGACCAGGGCCAACACAGAGCTAAGCTGCTGCCTACCTCACACTGGCACTTTTTTCCCCTTAATGTTGATGGGGGCGAGGGGGAGCCTCATCTTGGATTTGAGTAAAATTGGTACAAATCTCCTTTCCAGCACCTACCTTAGGTGAAAGGGCACAATGGATGCTTCCCACTGAGGAATCATCCCATGTGAGATGCATAATAATGCATAATAAGCCAAGATTACACCCAGCTTTGGGCCAGGGTTTGAAATATGGTATAGTAAAGCAAATGATTCTTCCTCCTAAATCTGGTTAGCAGGTTAGTTTGGAAATAATTCTGAGTTAGTAATCTCAAAGACAGTTAAAAGGTAACCCCTGCCATGCAGACTTTATAAGCTAGAAATTAAGAAGTAGACTGGGAAAGCCAGAGTTATCCTCACCCCTGCTCCCCTCCCTGATGTGTAGGCCTCAGAAAAGGAAGAAGGGCTTCAGAAGGAACTAAATGAAAGGAGGTTGGGGTTTTGGCAGATTGTTAAGAGAATAACACTCAGAGTCAAGACAACAGTAAACAGACTTGAGCTGTGGGTATTCAGGCTCTAGAAGGCAAGCTAGACTTTATATTGCAGGCAGTGAAAAGCCAGAGAAATAACTAAACGCACTGAAGTAACAAGATCCAACTGACCAAGAAAAAGGATTTTTTGCTGTAGCACTCTAGATGGCTTAGAGGGGACTGATAATAATCATCTTTGATTCCAGAAACAGGAAACAAAAGGAAATAGATACAAGGAATACGCCAAGACAGAGTAACATTCTGATTTTAAACAGTTGTAAATTATAATGACAACATTTAGTGAAAACTGGA
>NW_005842617.1:189090-192231 GCF_000455745.1 Alligator sinensis | reverse complement strand
AGGGAAAAAAAGAGTTTCCAAGAGGGGACAGATTAAAGAAGCCTGAGACTCAGAATGGATAGCTATGGTTAAAACCAAATGGTGAAATGAGAAAGAGGGGAAGGATTTAAAATAAAAATTGAAGTCTGCTTTGGTCAGATAAAAAAAACAACAAAACTTGCACTAGAAACAGATATGCAATACCAGTAGGTTTAGTAAAGAATAATTAACACCTTCAGCACAAATGTAACAAAACGTGGGATGCGGATGAGATCACCCCCAAAAAAGAAATGGGAAGCAAATAATTACGATCTAATAGCAAGGACCAGAGAGAAAAAGAGCTATCACCAAAGGAGTTAAAGAAAGGACAGACAAGAACTTAATGGAGAGCCATCACAGGAAGGACCTATAAAAAGATCGAGAGAAACAGGGTGGCTACGGAAAAACCCCAGCATTCAACAGTATCTGAAATATCAAGAACAGGGATGAAGTTAAGGACAAGAGAATCATCAATAGAGGATATCCGACATAACAATACATGCAATTCTACAGAGCCTAGGTGGCAAAAAGCCAACTGAAGTGACTTTGAAATCTAGGTCCTTTAATTTAGAAGGGTGATGAGGTGATGAAAGGCTGGGGGTTTCCTTTTGTTTTTAAAAGAATGCTTATGCAGTAATTAAAGGAGGAAGAGATATAGGGAGTGTTTAATGATATAAAGGCACATGAAGGTTACTAACAAGTTATAAATGAGCTCAGGAAAAAGGAATGAATGTAGAGTGTGAACATCAGACTGTAAAAAAGCAGGAGACAGGAATAACAAGTGACTTGTCAACTTTTTCCTTCATGTCTACGAGGTCCTCGGGAGGGACATCAAAAGGTAGTTTACAATCCTTGGCTGCACACAAATTACTCTGTCTTAATAATGTTATTATTAATAACATTCTATATAGATAAGGTAAAATTATAGTGAACATATCCAATTATTGTAGGCCAGGAAGGAACCTTTTCCCCTGCAGCTAATGAAGTAGTATCAGGCATATTAAAAGAGTATTCAGTTTTTGAAGAGTCAACCGTGGTTACCACCAAAGGAAGAATCCCAGAATTTATCTGAATTATTATGACTAGCACAGGTCCTAACCAAGATCAAAATTCAAAAAAAGAAAGAGCTCACTTACCCCAAGTCACTAAAGCTAGGACTTGAACTCTGATCTCCCACGTGGTAGGCAGAAACTCTGCCGCATAGCCAAAAGAGAGACAGAGACAGAGACAGAAAGAAAGGCCATGCCCCAAAAGGGCTTACAACCAAAGATAATCAGGAAAACTGAAAGCTAACCCCAACTCACATTACAGGTCAGTTGAAGGGACAGGAATAGAACCCTAAACGTTAGACTAGGGTTTGAGAGACTATCACTTGATCATACTACTTAATGTTGATACTGTATAATATATCCTGTTTCTGTTACATGACTGCACACTAAACTGCAAAGGTGCTTTCAGCCTAGAAATCACATTAATACCATGTTTTAATTTCAGTCATTTTAAGCCAGGAGCAGGCAATTATTTTGGGCAGAGGGCCACTTAGCGAGTTTTTGCAAGCTGTTGAGTGCCTCATGGGTAACCCCACCCCTTAACAGGTGCCCCGCCCCCTGGTTGCCATCTTGGGACCGTAAGTCCCACCCATGACCTCTGACCCTTGCCACCAGAAGTCCCTCCCCTTGCCCCTAGAAGTACTCCTTCAGAGAAGAGGGTTTGCTATCTTAGAACCGGAAAAAAACAAATTATGTACTAAAAAAAAATCAAATACCTATAATATTATAATTCAATTAAAAATATGCACAAACACACACCTATCAGGACAAAAATGTTTCATATGTAAAAGTGATTGCATAATAACTCAAAATGCAGACTTACTCTTGTATAGTGTGTGTGGAGTATGCAGGCGTGTCAAGGTGTGTGCATGTGGTGGTGGTGGGGGGGCGGTATTTGTGGGATGTGTGATTGTGTCTGGAGGATGGTGTGACTGTGGAGTTTGCAGGAAGGGTTGCAAGAGGTGAGCCAGCCAGACCCTTGCTGCCCAAAGCCTCATGGCCATGTTTGCACTCCAGCGGATTCTGCTGCCGCCAGGAGGCTGCGGGCTGCCGGGGAAGGACCTGTCAGGCTCGGGGGGCAGTGCAAGGTGCTCTCGGAGCCGCTGGAAACCAGCAGAAGGCTTGGGATGGCAACGGCCTGGCTGCCCCCACCATGGGTGGCCCCAGTGGGTGCTGCTGCCCCAGGGGAAAGGCCTGGTCCCCCCTTGCCCTACAGGGGCCTAGTGGCCTGGAAGCAGCTTGTCCCCTAGCCTGAGGATGGACGGGAGGCTGCGCCAGGAGCCGGAGTGGAGCCATAGCTGTTTTTCTGCTCCAAAAGTTACTGCGGCCTCCTCAAGCTTCCCGTGCCCCAGGCTGGGACCATGCCAGGTCATGCCACCCCCAGGAGCCTCGAGAGGCAACCCACACCGCCCCCAGGGCCGGTCAGAAACTTCCTGGGACCCCTGGGCTCCTCACGGCCACAGGAGCTTCTGGAACAGAAAAGCAGCTGCGGCTCCGCTCTCGCTGCAGCCTTCCACCTGTCCTGGGGCCAGGAAGTGAGCTGCTGCTGGGCCCCTGTGGGGTGGGGGAGCCCAGGCCTTCCCCCCAGGGTGGCAGCACCCACAGGAGCCTCCCATGGGGGGGGGAGCAGCCGGGCTGTTGCCACCCCAAGCCTTTGGCGCAGGATACAAATTCCGTACCGCCTCCCGGGGCCACGTCCCCACCAGCTCCTGCTGCCCCCAGCAGCCTCAGGCGCCCCCTGTGCTGTCCCCAGGGCTAGACAAGGGGGTTGGGAGCCAGCGACAGCCAGGAGGTGCCCTGGGGCCAGTGCCAGCGGGGCCCAGAGCAGGGTGGCAGGAGCCTGGGGTGCAGCTGGCTGTGCTCTACAGAGCCAGGCTGGGTTGCCCCAGGAGGAAGAGAGGGGAGCCACCCCACTCTGGGCCCCACTGGCACTAGTTCTCCCCCATGCGCCCTCGCTCCCAGCCCCCCGGCCCGGTGGGGACCAGCGTGCGCAGCCCTGACCCCCTCTTTCCCAAATTTCCCGCTCCGGCACAGGCAGGAATAGCCCCACAGTCCCTCCAGCTGGGCCGGGGGG
>NW_005842617.1:152777-189006 GCF_000455745.1 Alligator sinensis | reverse complement strand
CCCTTGGTTCCTGTCATTTTTGACAGGAACCAAGGGCAGAGAAATATTAATTTTCTAAATTTTTTAGGGGCCCCATGGGCCAGATAGAATGGCCTTGCGGGCCAGATGTGGCCCGCAGGCCATATTTTGCCCACCCCTGTTCTAAGCAGCACATAACCAGCTTAATACATAACATTCGGAAAAGGAAAAGGCTAATTTTTTTTTTCAGATTTACTAATCTGAAATATTTTATTTTTATTTTACTGATGTCCCAGTTTTCCCTGATAGCACATTAAATGATGAAAGGGATGCAGGAAAAAAGCACAATTACATTCAACATCTCTCTTTAATGGGTAGACATACTAGAGTTCATAAAACTGATGCTCTCTTAACACCCTTAAAGAGTTGTCAAAGATTTACTCATGACAAAGCAGAAGCACAATTGAGTGACAAAAGTTTCTGAAGTGTTACAAAGAACCCCTCTATTCTGGAGATTGTGGCGCTCACCGCATTACAGCATCACTCCTATCAGAGGGATCTGCAGCAGCTGTCAAAAATGAGCAAACAGAATCACAGAATCATAAAAATTATCTCAGGTCTGAATATAACCTCAGCTTTTCGACATGCAGGCAACTCCATTATGATAGCAAGTTCTGCAGCATGGTTATAGGGCAATCTAGATGAGGAGCAGGCAAAAAACACAGCCCATGGACAGCATCCGGCCCACCAGGCAATTCCATCTGGCCTCTGGGCACCCACCCATTAGGGAACATCCCACGGCACACAACCCCCACCACCAGCAACAGCGGCAACAGCAGACAGGGGCCCTCAGGGCACTCGTGGCCTGCCCAGGCACTGCTGCCTGGCAATGTGCGGCTCTGGCAAGAGCTGAACATGGCGGCAAGGACTGCAGCAAAGTTAATATGGCGTCCATCCTCCCCTCCCCCTGCCAAAGGAGGAGTTCCAGGAGCAAGCGGAGGGACTTCGGGTGGCAAAGGTCAGGGGTTAAGGATGGGACTGCCAGTCCCAAGGTTGACATGGGGGCAGGGCACCGGTCAAGGCACAGGGCTACCTTTGCAGCCCTCGACAGCTCACCAAAGCTCATTAAGTGCCCTCCAGCTGAAATAAATGCCCACCCGATCTAGATGCTCATGTAGATCCCCAATTAAAATTAAGTGTTAATAAATAAAAAAATGAAAACCAGATTGACATGAACCTGAGACCTGAAAAAGTATGCACTGCATTTGAAAGACTGTCTAGACCCATACCAACCATGCAGCTGGTCTAATAAAATATATTACCCACAAAAATCCTTGCCTTATGTCCTTTTATTAAGTTCCTAACACATTATTCTGGATGTCAGAGAAAGGATATGCTGGCAGCAAACCAGTTATAACTCCTATTGAGTTTCTGCTATGTATTCCCAAACCCTTTAATCCTGAAGAACAACTGTTACAAAACATAGATCTAAGTGGTCACAGACAGTGAAGATTGTCTGGCTTACCCTGTTAAACACCGGCAGCATCATATAAAGTTTCTCTTCCTGTTCTTTCTGAGTCATGTGCCGAGGAGGATGACAAAGTTCTGTGAAGAGGCGGCGCAGGTGCATCAGCCCTAAAGCATTATCCTGAGGGCCGCAATCCTCCTGCCGTGGCCGGCCCATGATCCTCTTCACCATATTCATCTTTGTTGACTTTGGTAAATTCCTCTCTATCCTGTTTAGAGAGGAAATCAATTAGTTGAGTGCATAGACTAGGGCAATGATCACAAATCTACTTGGAAAAGAAATTCAAAGTGTTACTATCCCAAACCCTACCACAAAGACAGCAGCTACTTTTATTGAAAGTACAAGATAATTTTATGCAATACGAATCTAACGTTACATGTCAGGAGGAGGAAAACTGGATCTTTTAATTTCAGGCTTCAAGTTGGTAACGCCAGGAACCAGAAAAGAAATTGCTAACTCCCACAATATAGAATATAGCCGATTAGGTATACTGTGTTGACAAGCACTGCTTATTTCTGAGATTGAAAGACCGATACATTCCAGAACAAACTAATTTATCGTAAATCTTTACCAAAATAATTCTAGAATCTATGATTGCGTACACCAAATTGTAAGCTATACAATTCAATCACGAGTCAATTCAAAACACCAAGATATTTGCTCTACGATGAGACTAACTACAGAATTACCCTCTTTTTTCTATCTCAGTGTACAGGCTTCCAAAAACAATGGTTTTCATTTCACATCCTGAATGTACTGCAGGAAACAGCAGACCAAGGGAAATTTCTACAGCCCAGACAACAACTCTGTGAAACAACCTTCTTAAGCCAGGCAAGCATTTATAATTAGCATTACATTGCTAGAAACAAAGAATGCAAGCAAGCTACTAGGACTGTGTGAAGCTTCAGTAGCTGATTCGATTCAGAGGAGATGCAGCCCGATTCGAGGGCTGAATCTCCGAATCTGCATCGAATCAGGAGACCAAGTAAAAGCTCCAAATTAATTCGGAAAAACTTCAGAAAAAAAAAATTCAGCCGATTCGGAGATTCAGCCATAGACTAAACAGGCAGCTAACAGCTGCCTCCAGCTGGTAAGTCTGTTGGGGTTGGAGGAGGGAAAGGGCATGGGGAAGGGGCTGGGACAAGCTGCCCAGCCAGAGAGCAGGGAGGAACATTACTTGGGGAGGGGGGAAGCGGGGCATGGGATGTGGGCGCAGCAGCGCTAGGAACGGGGGCTCTGCCCTGCTGGTGCTTGCCCAGCTGGGAGGGGAGGGGGCCAGGATGCGGACACGGCTCGCTCCAGGCGGAAGGGGCAAGCAGCAGCAAGGTCTGGCCCCCGCTCAGAGCGCTGCCACACCTGCATTCCGCGCCGGCTGGCAAGCGGAGACAGGGCAGAGTCCCTGCTCCCAGCACTGATGTGGGCACAACAGCGCTGGGAGCAAGGGCTATGCCCCGCTACCGCCCAGAGCAAACCACACCTGCACTGGCCCCCTCCCATACTGGCTGGGTAAGCAGAAGCAGGGCATAGCCCCCATGGCTTCCCCCACCGGGGCAGAGGCAGGCACAGCCAGGGGAGCTGGGGGAAAAGCCCCCATGGCTGCCCTGCCCAGCTCCATCTCCGGCCTGGCCCAGCCTCCCAGCATGCACTAGCTGCAGCAGAGGGGATCAGGGCCTCTGGGCGCTCGTGGCAGAGCCCTCCTGTGCAGCACGGGTCAGTGGGGATTGCCCCCCTCACCTGGCACCTGCACAGCAGCTGCCCCATGGTGCAGGTGCAGCACGGCTCAGCACGGGTCTGCGCACCGCTTGGGAGCTGGGGCCGCTGGGACTGAGTGGTGCCAGGCTCCGGCTGACACACGGAGCCAACCCAGCTCACCACCAAATCGAACAGGGAGCTGAAGAATCTAACTGGGGGATGGGGATTCAAGCCGGCTCGGCTCCCCAGCTCCTGGCTCGATTCGCCTGGGAGCTGGGGTGGCTCCACGTGTCAACCAGAGCTCAGAACCACTGAGCCCCAGCAGCCCCAGCTCCCAGACAGTGCGCAGCATCCTGCCGAGTCGCGCTGCACCCGCGCAATGGGGCAGCTGCCGTACAAGTGCGGGGTGGGGGGGGGGAATCCCTGCTGCCCCCCACTGTGTGTGGGGGGGCTCTGCCACAAGTACCCAGAGGCCCTGATCCCTGCTGCCGCAGCTGGTGAGTGTGGGGATTTTTTTCTTCTTTTTTTTAAATAAAGCTCTGGGGAGGCTAGGCTAGGCAGGGGATGGGGCTGGGGAGGGGAGGCCTGGGGGCTTCTCCCATGGCTCCCCCCCCCCCCCGAGGGGGGAGGCAGGCACAGCCAAAGGAGCTGCCCAGCTGTGCCTGCCTCTCCCCAGCCAATCCGAATCACTGAATCTCGCCGAATCTTCTGAAGCTGATTCAGCCGAATCAATTCAGGAGGATGATCCGAATCTCTGAACTGAATCACTGTCCTCCAAATTGACCAAATCTGAATCAAATACTTCCCTATTTGCACAGGCCTACAAGCTACATCTCCAGAATGGAGAACTCCAACCTAAAAAAAAGGTTCTAAAAACAATTTAGAGGCCATTATGGACAAGCTATGCAGGGCTTGGACAGAGAATTCATTAAACCCAGCATAAACTACACTGCTTTTCTGCACCAGTGTAATCAATACTGGAATCCAGAAACCAGAGATGACCAGATCTTCCACGGTAGCTGTTGCACTAGGCACAATTATAGCACCTCGCCACTATGTGGCAGGGGACAGAAGAACAGACAGCCTGTCTGCATTAAGCTAACAGGTATTCCAAGATAAGAATGGGCACATGTAAGAACACACTTACACTAGTGTATTCTTATGGCTGTTTTTCCCCCAAGCAACACCACACTACTGTAACATATGTCCATCTGTCAATGCAAAATCCTTATGTGATGCAGTGGCAAAAAGGCCTAACATCACCTTTGTATTTGCATGCAACGGAAGAAGTACACAGAGACTTTTACCTCCATATCTACCTAAATATGAACCTGCAATCTAGAAAATAAAGTATCCATATCAAATTACTGTGAATAATTACTAATAAAATGAAAAATAAAAAGCGTATGAGACCTAAAAAGACCCCTCTGCCTGCTTGCATGAATATTTCACACATCCATAATTAATAATTCAGTAAGACACCTAATATTGCAGTTCTATCATAGCATTCTGCCCGACTGCAAAAAAGCAAAAAATCAGAAATAGACCATACCTAATGCTAAGGAAGACTTCAATATAATATGAAAAATGTACACACAAAAACAAGAACTCATACAAAAGTCAGAAATTATCATCCTAAACTTGAGATTCTCTTTGGCTTTGTCTCTAAGGAAACATGATAAGACAACCCTGTAATGTTTTCATTTCATCAGCTTTAGAAAAAGTAAGGCCTGTAATAAATTTCAAATCAGAACAGTATGTTACATCCAAATATGTTTCAAGTTGAAACAGACAGTGCAATTTTCAGAAGAGGCCAAAGCTCTCCCAAACTTTTCATGAGACTTAATGATGTTACTTCAGTTGCTTGTTCTAATATGTAAAATCCAGAAAAATCAAAATAGATTATTCTGCTTCAAAATAAATAGGGACATTTTAGAATACAGCTCTTCACAGATGAACAAACTCATTTGTTTTGTTTCATCTTAATGAAACCTGACATTTTGCTTTCAGTATATAGGCAGGAAATGCTGAGAACTCTAAATAAAACAACATAATAACTTCATGTTTGCATGCAGGATAGCAACAAAGCAAAATGTTGTCAAGGGAAGAGAGAAATATTTGGTAGCAATCTTAGATCTTCTGCTTATTAACTCAGTGGGCAGAGGTGTCTTTCACATTCTTCATAAACATACCCTAACCACAAGGTATTAAGACTGCCTTGTCAAGCCTAGCTAAACTGTGTGCTATGAAAGAACTTAACCCCTACACACCTTCCCGTATTTAGCACCGACTTAAAAGTTATTGCAAATCATGAAGACCTTGACTGAGACAGATAATAGAGTAAACACATCCAAACCCATTTAAAATATGGATAGGCTGAAAAGAAACATAACCTTGCACTGGGCAGCTCTGAATGATCCCTCATCTAAAAGAAAAGCTTAAAAAATTCTTAAGATTGGATTCCATTCCAGTTCTACAAAATTCTTGTGCGCCCATGGACAACAGTTCTTCGATTCAACTTCCTTGCAAGTTCCCTGATCTAACCTGAGTATCTGAAGATCAATTCACTGCACTTGAATGCATAGATGCTACAGTACTAAAGGACAAGTCAACACCTAAACTGCCTGATATAGGTCTCCATATTTTACTTGCCAAATTTCTGATGGTATTAAACATTTCTCAGTCAGTTAATCTGTACAGCAAGGAAACAAACAAATGAATAAATCTGTGTATATGCCATTACAGCCAGGACACTTCATGGAATCCACCATTTGCAGTAGACTTCTAGAAAAAGAGTCAAACATTTACACAAATTGCTTTTATACTCTTCTGTATCTTTCCTTTCACAAATCTGAAGGCTCCAAACAGAGAGAGACCGGTATTAAAGGAATTTATGCAAGAACAGTAGCGAAATTATACCAGGTCAAATTCCTAATGCAGATTGCTGTACTGGATATAAATACGGCTTTCGTCCATGCACCTTAACCTGGTAATATATCATATTAAGCCATACTGACATAAATCCTGCTCTGTTCATGTAGCACATCTGCATTAGGACTTTCCACTGATATAACCAGATGAATTACTTTCCTGCTTTGCATATTACAGAGTACATATAATCAATGCAGAGCTGCTTTCCAGAGCCTGCTATAGACAACATGCAAAAAAAAAATCACTAAGGGTAGAAACAGATGCGTATCGCCTGACATTACAGTCAGTGCCATAGCAAGGGGGGGGCAAGTGGGGCGACCGCCCTGGGGGCCGAAGCAAAGGGGCACCAACAGACACTGCCCAGATGGGGAAGGGTGCAGGACGGAGCCACGAGTGGCCCGTTTCGGGGGCTGCGAGGACAAGGGGAGGGTGGCTCCTGTTGCTGCATGCACTCCCAGGCAAACATTGGGGGGTGGGCATGTGCCCCCTGGATCTGTGTGTGGGGCGAGGGAAGGCTGCTGCTGCTGGCTTTGCCCCAGGCACCAAACTTCCGTGCCATGGTACTGGTTGCAGTCCCACCACCATAAAAATTATGGCAGCACAAATGGTTAGCAAAAGCCACATCCCTATTCTGTGCAGCACCGTATCAGAGGCAAATTAGTGGCATGACAAAAAGTAGTTCCAGGGAATACCTGGCACCCTGGCCCTCCATGCTGGGACCTGCTTACTCAGACCTGCCTCTGGGCTCTCCAGAAATCTGTTTAGTTAGGCATGAAAACTCTGACTTTCCCCCTTAGGCAGAGGAGTCCCTGGAGATCCCAGGGGTGGGTATGGATAAGCAGGAAAACCCTGACTTTCCTCACTTACCCAGATCTGTCCCCAAAGATCACAGAATCAACAGTCTAAAGTTTGGCTTCTTCATGTTTGGCTGTTCTAGTCTCAGTTGAAACATCTCAAATGAAAAGATTCAATAATTTTCACTAATTATCTAGTCTAATTATGGCTCCATAAGGAAAGTGAATAGTAAGAGTCTGGAATATTTACTCACTGAATTATAAACATGATTAAAATTTGAGACATGTTAACTTTTATCTTTGCAATATAATTCATCCTTGTTTCATGCAGCATTTCTACAATGGTTATAATTAGATATTTAATTCGCAATTTTGCAGAAACTGCAAAAATCGGGCATAGTCTGCAAAATCTGTGGGGAGTCAGGGGGAAGGACATCTTACTAAAAATAAAATGCCAGCTCCCCAGTAGGAGCCAGTGGCCCTCATGGCCACTGCAGCCTGGTCTAACAGCTGGCCAAGGGATAGGCACAGGGAGCTGCCAGTGTGACAGGCCCTCCGCACCCCTTGCTGCTGACTGGCTATAGGGGCTTCCAGTCATGCAGACCAACCCCTCACCACCCATCAGTAGAGAGGGGTGGGGCTGTGTAACAGAGTCCTCTTGGCCAATCAGCAGCGAGGGAAAGGGCCACCAGGGCCCCTTGGCCAGAGGTACAGGGGGACTCCGCCACAATAAGCCCACAAAAATGGCAGCCGACCCTGTGATCAACCCGTGAAATTGGCTGTCTAGCTCCTCAATTTCAGATACTTAATTATAATTCATTACTTTTTACCCAATTATATACAACGAAAGAAAGATGTCATGGTCAATTTAGATAACAATCGTGTCAATTTAGATAATGCTACTTAATACATTATGTATTTTACATAAGTTTGTACAGATAAAATTGGAGGGCAGCTGCCTGAACAGCAATTAAGCAACTGTTTATAGTGGAGAGAAAAAAAAATTGTAACTTAAGTGTAAAATCATCTGTTTCTTCCAAATGTCAAAATGTTAGAAAACCAATCTTTTATACAAAGATGCAGAAAAGGTAGCATCCAAAGGAGAATGCAGGACTCCTCAAACCTGTCCTGACAGCAGATGCTCGATACCCATTTGAACTTGTTGTTAACCACACCAGCTAGGGGAATCAGTTAATTGCAGCAAAGATTCAAAGAGTGTCAGTGGATGTCTTAGGCCATGGGCAGACATTAATTTAAATGTGTGATGGGATTTTATTCCATGTCTGGAAAAATCAATCAATCAAATCACATGTCCTGCCATGCCAGATGTTCAAGATTGACAAATGCGCAATTTCAGGGATCTGGGGCTCAGATCCCATCATGCATCTGCTAGTATATAGGGAGCCTGGACCAGATCCGGGCAGCCAGGCACTGGAGAACTGTTCCTTGATGCTGCCCTCCTTGGCACGTGTTTAAATTTCCTGGTGCATGGGGAGCCCAGCATCAAGGAGCTGGTCCCCAAGACAGGATTTCCCAAGTGCCCAGACCTTTGAAGGACAGCCTGTTTGGTTCCTGCTCCCCTCCCTTTTGGTGGGGGTAAGACAGAAGGGAGGGAAGGAGAATGAGCATACATGCTTCACATTCAAATCAAAGCACGATTCAAACCAGCCACAAAGTATGTTCCAAATTTAACAAATAAAATAATAAGCCAGCCACAATATCACAAGATAAACTGCCTGTAGGTGTAGCATGTTAATTTTGTGATAAACTCTGCCATGGCCCATAAACCACAATGAATGGTTTTGTGACCTAGAAACTACTCTTCCACTGCTTTGATGAAATATTTAAGAGCTTCTTGCTGAGTGACAAGGCCAATTAGGCTACCCAGGATGCTGGGTGAACACAACTGCACTGCTTCCCATCTCAGAGAAGATGTGCCTGGAACGCACAGCCTATTTGAGGACAATGTTGCCAATTACGGTAAATTTATCACGCAGATGTGGCTGCTGCCCTAAGAAATAAGGAGATGGGAAGGTGCACAGGAAAAGAGAAAGGCTACGGAAAAAATAAGTTGCAGGAAAGATGATTTGCTGGTTTGCCTGGAGCCTCAAGAAATTCACCAAAAGAAAAAGGAGTCCAAACCAATCTAGCAGAATCCTCTCCAGTGCCAATAGTAGGCCAAGACAGTTAATTACTCAAAATGACACACAAGGTCTGGGAGGACTGACTTGTGACTCGTAGCTTCTGACAATCTCAGAGACTTGTCAACTGACAAGGGTTTGGCAAAGCATGCTTATTAAGAGCCCTGAGACGCAACATATATTAACTAGGTTGTCTGGGATAGGAATGGTTACAGCAAAAACTGATGCTATTATTTGTCATCTAAATGGTGAGATGATTTTTCCAGTCTTGAGAAGTCAATAATAATTAGTGCCGTTAGAAAAATACTTCCAACACTGGTCAGTGCTAGAGTTAGAAGCAACAGATATTTAAGCCTATAGTCAAAGGGACTTCAACTTGTCAGCAAGATAATATTATGTTAATCATTCCCTCATTTTCTTCTATTGACTGAAAGACAGTCATGTGTTAATGGTTTTGCATTACTGCTTCCTAATTTCTCTACACTTCAAATGAGTCTGTCTTTGTGGCATAAAAAGATGCCCTGAAATAAAAATCCACAGTTCTCTGCTGAGTCTTTAGTCCCCCTTTCTTCTCTAGAAACTAACATACGAAAATAATTGTTGAATTCCCTAAGAGCTGATCTGATACATAGACAAGGAACACTTACTGTAACTATTACAAAGGATACCTCCTCACTTTTATATGAATGAGACAGTGGCATCCATTATTAACAGTTATTAAGCTTTAAAGGCAAACAGGAGGCAGACTGCTTATGCAGTAGGCACACTTCATAAAATAAACATATCAAAAAGTTCACAGGTTCATAATAAAACAACAGTATATTGTATATACACAGTAATGAGGAACAATTAGGGTACGGTAATGGAGGGGTAATATCATTGGAGATATCAAAACATTTCTTAAAAGAAAACTAAACTGATAGAAGCTACACAATCCACTCTGTATTTAGTTTCACAATAGCTATTATAGGTCCAAGCAACGCATCTACAGCTTCAAAAGGGTGTTACTTAAATAAGCAATAGATAATTATCTTCATTGTAATTAGTCAGGAGTATTTTTTCTACCATTGCACTGGCATTTAAAATGATACCACTAATTAAAAAAGGAAACAAAACTAAGTCTGTCTTTAAAATCATTTATTTCCTTTGTGTTTTATAGTAGAAAACTGGCAAAATTAATCTAGACACATCTAGATTAGCTACTAGGAGAAGCTAATGGACCTGGATTTTTAATTCTTTTTTGGGTTACATTTCAGAATCAAATATCAAAAAATACTTAGATACCTTGCTGTTAGTTTTGTCAAGAGAAAGGTCAAGCAACCACATGAAAAATAAACTCTGTAGATGAACATTTTACCTTTTGATGGGCAAGAAGAGGTAGTAAGAAGTGACCTATTCATTTGAAGTATTTACACAGTAATCCTAACATTTCTAACAAACAAATCCACTATATACCAGTGATTCTCAGCCAGGATGCACCCTGGGGTGATGCCAGATTTTTTCAAGAGTGCTATGAGGTGTGAGGAGATAAACAGGTAAGCCCAGCTAATGCTTGTACCTGTCTGGACCACCTCCCACCCCTACTGCTCAGCCCCTGTATAAGCACTGTAATATAAAAATTCATTTGAAATTGGGTGCCACTTAATTCACAAAAGTTATGGAGGACATCGAGCCTAATGAGGGGTGCTTCAAGCCCAGTGAGGGGTGCCTCGAGTCCAAAAACGTTGAGAACTACTACTCTACTTTTTCCTTTGGAGCCCCAGGTTGTCCTTATGAAATGCTGATGACCTGCACCCCTGAATAAAGGACAAATTCCGCTCATTCCCCCTACCCCACCCCCAATTTTAACAGGAGAACAATTTTCTTTCTAGAACTGGTTTTAACTTTTTATTGTGCAATAGCTTCTCTGCACACAGAACTGGTCTCAAAGTAATGGCAAAATGATTTGTGTGATACCCAGTTATTTGTGCAGTACCTGTAATGTATAGCGGGGGCCTAATATTCAGACAACTAAAATTAGTACCTGGTAATCCAAAAACTGTCAAGGCAAATAATAATTATTTTTTTTAAATTATCTACTTGTTTTTAAAGACTGAATTTTCTAAATGTGCATATAATGCCTCCAGGCTTCATGTACCATTATCCCATATACAGCATATTTCTGTTTTTCTCATAACAATGAATGTATTTGATTAGGTGCACAGCCTCCGGACTGAAAACAAGCTATACACTTATTCAAACTCAGTGTATGCAATGCCTATTAACTACAGGGACAAAAGGGGCTAAAGCCTTTCAGACTATTCATTAATGTTCCTTACCTTATTTCTCAGAGTTCCTCCTGTGTCTAGTAACAGCCTTGAAATTGAAAAAGCCTAGTTAGTTCCAGGACGCTTTTGAGGCCTTGAAATTGATGGCTGTTTCACCAATTATGTAGTTAAATGGAGTCAAGATTACCTTATGAAATAGAGAGTAGGCCAAAGACTTCCTTTAAACTTAAGCAGTTTCTGCCCTTAACTGAAACATAGAAACTGAGAGACTGTTCTAATATAAACAGGCAAAAACGTAGGGCTAACATCATGTTCAGCAGTTGCCTGGTATGCATTAAGTAGACTATTACCCAAAAAATGGCAATAAGAATTATAAAATTTGCATGACTACTGCTGAAAGTATATAGGTGGAAATGGAATTTAAGACTTTATTATTTCTGTTCAGGCATTGCATAAAACCATAAAACTTATTAAATCCAGTCCTTAAATCAGAATTTGAACCTTCTTTGCCAAGCAGCAGCAGCACTGCTTCCATAATATCTAGGATACAATTCTGGCTGCCAAATGATATATGTTTACAGTTTGCTTCCTATATCTTTATTTATCATAGAAGAGAAGTTAAATCAACACTCCTGTCAGCGGTGCATATGCAGCTCTCAATGTAGGCTTTTTGGGGTTTTTTTTTTTTTAGAAAATGTACTTTTTCCCCCTGCATCTCAGCATGACTCCCACTATTCAAATAAACATTTTAAATTCTGCTTCCAGAAGGTAACATTTCCTACCACGTTCTATTTCAAATAGTACAACAGTAGTTTGTAAAATTTCCTTTTTTTTCTTCAAATGTGTTGACTTGCTTACACCTCTTATGTAGACTTAAGGCGGCATAAGCACCTTAACTGTATCCTCTTATCAATGCACAGCAGATTCATCGATTAGTTTTTTCCCCCACTCTGAACACTAATAATTACATCTTTGGATTTTTTAAAATTCTTTTGAGTATGTTTATTCCTTTACATACAAAAATGACACAAGGTTGAAGAAAAAGGGGGAAAAAAACCTTAAGTGCAGTCTCTATATTCTTCGGGCCTCAAATTCTGTCTCTAAGCAAGCTTCACATTAGTAAAGGTAAGAATTAAACCATTTGTTTCAGATTTGACCAAATTAAGATCTACCCATCAACCAATTTCTATATAAAATACTAAAATTTATGTTTAATGTGTACAGTAATTGTTCAGTTGAATGCTAAATGTTGAATCTGGCAAATATTTGTATTTTCTAGAATCGTAGAATTGAAGGACTGGAAAGGATCTGTAAGATCATCGAGTCCAGTCCCCTGCCATGGGCAAAAAGTTATTGGGCTCATATGAGCTCAGCAAGATGCTTGTCCAGCCTCATCTTGAACACCTCCAAGGATGGTGACTGTACCACCTCTGCCGGGAGTGTGTTCCGAATTCTGGTGACCCTTACAGAGAAAATGTTTTTTCTTATGTCCAGCCTGAATTTACCTTCTATCAGCTTAGGCCCATTGGTCCTTGTCCTCCCTTGAGGTTCCTTCCCGAAGGAGTTGCTCCCCTAGATCTTGGTGCTCATCTCTGATGTACTCGTAGGCAGCTATCAAGTCACCTCTCAAGCCTTCTCTTACTCAGACTGAACAGGCCCAGTTACTGGAATCTCTTCTCTTTGGGCCTATCCTCCATGCCCTTGGCCATGCAGGTGACCTTTCTTTGTACCCTCTCGAGCTTATCCATGTCCTTCTTGAAGTGCAGTGCCCAGAAGTGGACATACAGTACTCCAGCTGAGGGCTCACCAGTGCCAAGTAGAGAGGGAGGAGCACTTCCCTGGATCTATTGGCAACATATCAGCTGATGCACACCAGAGTTCTATTTGCCCTGCTGGCAACCCTATCACACTGTTGGCTCATGTTCATCTTCTGATCGATTGTAACCCCCAGGTCTCACTCAGATGCTGTGCCAGCCAGTGGACCACCACCCGTAGTGTAGTTATGGTGTAGGTTCTTCCTACCCAGATGAAGAACCCTGCACTTCTCCCTGTTAAACTTCATCTGATTCTGTTCAGCCCATAGAACCAGTTTGTCAAGGTCATCCTGGATCCTTACCCTATCCTCTGATGCACCAGCATTTCCCCACAGCTTGGTGTCATCCGCAAACTTAATCGTTGAGCTTCCCACACCCTCATCCAAGTCATTACTAAATATATGTTAAAAAGCATGGGTCCAAGCACCGATCCCTGGGGGACACCACTGAAGATGGCCCTCCAGGATGAGGCCATCCCAGCCTCTAAGCCAGTTTTCCACCCACCTCACTGTAGACTGGTTCAGTCCAGTACCCTCCAGTTTGATTGAGAGTATCCTGTGGAAAACAGAATCAAAAGGCTTTACTGAATTCTAAGCAAGTGACATCAACCTCGTGTCCCTTGTCCAGATGGTTAGTTACCTGGTCATAGAAAGACATTAGCAATATTTACAAGCAATATTAAAAAGGGATTGATAATAAAAGCAATATTAAAAGTAGAAATAATAAAAACATTTTACTATAATTTGTTTTTGTTTTTAAATTTGGATCTTACTTCTTTCTACCTTCATGGAACCCATGTTTTCTGAAGATCTCAGTTTTTAAAGGCTTTTTTCCAACTGCTTTTTCCTCAGTGTATTTGATAATAAAGTTGAATGCTAACATGCCTTGAAACTACGAAAAACTGATGTATGACTTTCAAACAGTGCTTTTAATTTACAGATCACAAAACAAGGGAATACTTGCTTTGTTCCACAGGCTAAGAAAAAAGGGATGTCCTAAGCTCCAGCTGATGTTCTTGGGCAGTATGGAGATGTCACAGTATGTCCAAGGCAAGACAGAATCCATGTCGTTTAACAAAGGAGTGGCCTATTGGCTAAGCCTATACTACTTCCCCAGATGTCTTAAAAATAGACTATTCAATCTATTAGCTGTATTTTTGTCCTATTTATCCTTCCTTTGGGGGAAAAAGCCTTTAAGAAGTCTTTACTTTGCTGATACCATATTTTTAAAAGATCCTTGGTGTACTGCACCATTTGCATACTGAATTATTCTTGTAAGTAATTAAACATGTATGCATAACAGCCAGGCAAGCAAACCAAGCAGCTACTTAATCCACATTTAAAATTACCTTGACCCTTTATAGTTATCCTTTTAGAAATTGTGGGAGCAAGACAATAAGCATTCTGAAGATAAGAACCAAGACCTTGAGTATGATTTCAATTCAGGTGCTACAGCAGGAGTGGGCAAAATATGGCCCACAGGCCGGATCCGATCTGCCATGGGATTCTATCCAGCCTGCAGTGATGACCTTATCAAACCGGTACACCGAACTGTAATTTGTCATGATTTAAGATATTGTTTTTGTCTGCAAGGGCTGCCAGAACCTGGCTTCAAGGGAAGGCTTGCAAGGGAGGTGTTGTTCTCCCCTACCTTGGGGGTTCTGAAGAGGAGGCTGGACATACACCTGGCTAGGGTCGTCTGATCCCAGTGCTCTCTCCTGCCCATGGCAGGGGGTTGGACTCCATGATCTACTAAGGTCCCTTCCAACCCAAACATCTATGAATCCCTTGGTTTGTGCCATGGAGCATGCAGCCCATCCTGCTGCCCCTGGGTGCACAACAGGGTTGGATTGGCATAGCAGCCAGACTGCTTCCTGGCAGCGGCAGCTCCTGCCAGCTGCCACTGAGTCACTGCTGGCCCTGGCTGCACTTTTCTGGGTGCCCTGGCCTGTCCACCCTGCACACCAGGCAAAGCAGGCAGGAGGGGTCTCCAGGGAGACCAGACCAGGACCCCATGGGCAGGGTGCACACAGCTGGGCAGAAGAGATGGGGCTGCGAGCAGGTGGGGACTAGCGTCTGGGAGTGAAATGGGTGGGTTGGGCAGGGACCAGGGCTGAGCCTGGGGACAAGGATCACAGAGTGCTGAAAAGCACAGGGCTGAGTCCCCCCCTGCCTGTACAACTGGCGCCCATCAGAGGGATGTGAGGGGAGCAGATTGCAGCTCTGCCCCAGGGCCCCCCCAGCCTTGCACTGTCACCGACTCATGATCACAGTCCCTGCACTGGCCCCACCTGCCCATGGCCCCATCCCATCTGCCTGGCCAAGTGTACCCTGCCTGCAGGGCTCCTGGGTTAGTCTCCACATACTGAGGCAGATCCAAGTAAAACAGCTCATCTCTGGGGTAGGCTCTTATCCTCAATAGCCTCTGTTGTTTCACACTTCATGCAAATTATATTATATCAATACTTCTTCCAGGGTAAATAAAAGCTGTTTTCTGTTGCTTTAGCACAGACACACACACACACACTGTAATTATATATACAGGGTCTTCATAAAGTCCTTGTGCACTGTTAAACTTTAACAACTTAGGTTGCAGGTATAATAGAAACAATTTGTAAACAGCATTTAAGGGCAAATTTATTAAAGTTTTAGGACAACTAGTGTACATAATGCTAGACTTCATAAGTAATAATGAATTTATTCTTATTTAAGATCCTTTGACACATGAAAAATTGATACTGTAGACAAGAAGGCAAACTGTGTCCTATGGCTAGCAAAATTGAAGTCCGTATCAGCTGTGAGAAGAAAATAGTGGTTATGTTGAAGTCTAGCATTGTGTGTTCTAGTCGTCATAAAACTCTCTCTAGTAAAACAACTGGTATCTACACTTAAACCTAATGACCAACAAACAAGTCATACTAATTAAAGTGCAAATAAAAATAAAGACTCTCTGATTTCTCAGCCGTCAGAAGCCTATAACCACCTTAACTACAACCTTCCATCTTCTCCTATCTTGTGAAACCTCCTTCCACTTCCATCTTGGTCTATCCCTTCTGGATCAGTTTTTATGTTATTATTGCCTTGAGGTCTGCTACCCCCCACCTCAACTTCCAAAATCTGTGTCTCATGCATCCTCTCACTAGTTCTTGTGATATGCTGCATATTTCATTCTCTGAAATCTTATCTTACTCAAGACAAGTCTTTTCTGGCCCTGAGCCTGGGTTGGGGCCAGAGTCAGACCCACAACAGCCTCCTGCCCCATCCTATACTTGTCCTCTGTGGCTTCAGTCCCTGCCCCTTCATTCCCCCCCTCCCCAGCTACTGTCAGACAGCATAGCTTCCCCCCCCACCCCGCAACTGTCAAGCACAGCACAGATCATGCTTCCACATGCTGTGGTCTGTGACATAGCACGGAACAGAGCCTGAGCAGTGCCAGACAGTAACGGGGGGGGGGGGGCTGCGCAGCAGCAGAAAAGCTATAGAGTGAAAAAAAGCGGGGGGTGCAAGCATGTGGAGGGGCCACCTGATCCCTTCCCACTGCCACTGTTTTCCCTTCTGTAACTTTTCACAGACTGCTTTAGTTTTTCATAAAGTTCATGTCTTTGCATTCATCCTTTGCAGGGGCATAGACAATTGACCAAGCAGATATCACACACTCTCTCTCTCTCTCTCTCTCTCTCAACTGCAAGCATCTTTCGTTTACCAACTCTACCTTCTTGACTGAAGTTAGATATTTGTTCTCCACTATAACCTCTGTACCCATATTATGAGCATCTTTTGCACCACAGAACAGTGGTGCAAAAGATGCTCGCTAGTTGCGGGGTGCAGCGTCACCAGGCGGGTGGCCCAGCTCCAAAGCCCTAAGGCAGCCCCAGCCCACACGGCGCAGCCCAGCGCCACCAGCGCCAGCACTTGGCCCGGCCTGGCCCCAAGCCTTGCTCCCCACGCCGCACACCACGCTGGAGGAAACAAATTAGTCATTTGTTTCCTGGCCTAACATCCCCTTATTCAGACAATCTTACCTCTTGGATAGTGAAGATGTTCTTTTTATACCATTTCATCTCTGCTGACAGACACTTTAAAGTTCCAGGTATATACAAACTTCTAACAATCCAAGTTCCAAACTTCATATTTGTCCAAGGCTTTAGTTTTGGTTTCATAACATTACAAATAAAACTATGTATATACATTTGTACAAATCTGTATAAATACAAATTCCAAATGAAAAACATTGTGAATACAAAGACTAAGATAGCAGTATTTAGTCAAAACAAGCACATGGCTGAGTTATAGGTGCAGTAAGGAAGGAAATTAAAACAAAACAAACCTAAAAATTTAACATCACATACCTAATTTCACTCATGAAGAGGTTGCATCCCTACTCTGATTTCAGTAGGGCCAATGTCCACTTATTTTTTCAAGACTTTATTCCTTCAACTTCTCTGAGGTTTGGTTTTCTTACTATCTAGAAGAAGCACACACAGAAGGTTGCCTTAAAAATACTCCTAAAACAATGCCTTCTACTAGACTTCCTTCAAAACTTCCTCCGTCCTAACGCTTCCTGGCCCAAAGAGATACTTCCACTTGATTTTACATCGTGTTTGCTGAACCCACAAATGATCCGGAATCAACAGGAATGATTGCATAAAGGATTAAAAAACTAAAAGTGATTACTGCATGTATGCATTTAAGTCCCCTCCCCAAGCTTTCAATTTTCTGCTTGAAATGTATATTCCCATTTCCTCTCTTTTCATGACATTTTATGCCAACACAAACAAAAAGACAATTTTTTTCTTGTAAATACTGAGCAAGAAATTAGTCATTTGTTTAAAACAGGGTTTAGACAATGTCATGGAAGCTTCCCAGATTGTTTCCTCACTGTGAAAATTAAGCTGTTTTTGGAATAAATTCAGAAAGAGAATCACATCAAACAACAACAGAAGAGGGGGTAAGATGAGAGATCGTCATTCCTAGTTTACCTAAAAAGCAAGGTCATACCTTGCCCTTAATTTACGCACACCTCAAGGGCAGATAATTTGGTCCAATTGTAAATCTATCTGAAGTCTGCATGCCTGACAAGCTTTGTGAAACTCGCCATGTGACATTTATTGAAGTAATTTCTACAGAAACAAATATTTATCTTTTTTTTTTTTTAAATGTATGCATCCCTGGTAAACATAGTCCTCTGTTAGCTGGCAGGACAGCAGCTGGGCAAGCTTCTCAGATTCATAGATTCATAGACATCAGGGCTGGAAGGGACCTCGGAAGATCATCGAGTCCAGCCCTCCGCCCAAAGGGCAGGAAGTCAGCTGGGGTCATAGGATCAATGATCAGATGCCTCCATGCCAATATATACTTCCCTCCTGATTGAGGTAGGGATGGAATCTCATATTCCATTGCTCAAGCGGTTACCTATACTTCAACTGCCAATTAGCAAAAAGCAAATCAAATCAAATGCATGTTTTTACTTTTTTTTAGTCAAGGCAGTTAAAGGCCCTTGAGGCCTGTCAGACCAAACAGAGACAACATTTTTAAGAAGGTATAAGACTAAATAAAAACAACTCATTAGTAATGTGAGGAAATCTTTCTGATTCTGTAAGTTTTGGAGTGATGCCTGTAGTTTACATATTAAAATTTCATTTTAAAGTTTTGCAATTTAAATCATTAAGAAACAAATGCCATTCTAGTACTGTAAAGAGTGAAGCACAAAAATTGCAATATCTGTATTGCCAATACTGAGTTCAAAATATTGGCTGTCTATAGAAACTACCCTAAAAGGGATGAACACACCATCTTCATTTACACGAATGCTAAGTAGCAAAGTGTACAGTCATCAATGCTAGACTAACCATATCAACATGGCAGCGTTCTGGTTTCTGTAACACTTTAAGACAGGGGTTTTCAACCTTTTTGGATCAGCGTACCCCCAGTGGCTGGACACAGAGCAGTGTACCCCTGGCGGACGAAGACAGAGCAGCAGCAGCTGCCACGTGCAAGCTTTCCCTGCCCCCCCATGTCCGGCTGGGTGGGCAGCGCCTGCGCAGCAGTGCAGGATGGTGCGTGGCAGCACTCTGTCCCTGCCTGCCTGCGCATATCCCTGGCTGACAACCCCTGCTTTAAAACACAGTCTTGGCATGAAACACAATATTATTCCGTGCCCCCCTGGATTACACAAAATTCCTCCTGCTCTCCAGCAACGAGACAGGAAATCTGTTTAAAACACCAAGTTAGTTTTATTGAAGTTTCCCATACAGAGCAAGAAAAACCACAGAGATAAGAGAAATACTAAGTGGCCAGGAACAGGGAAACAAAGATAAAGATAACACATTCTATCTTAATTTCCCCCCCTACACTTATATTACTTTTGGTCATTATATAACAATTCATCTTTAATAGGTTTAAAAGTATCAATTTAAAAACCAAAATATTTGGCTTCCCCTGCAACCAGTTTTGGAGCTAAAAACTAGTACACTGTTAGTCCTTCTTACTTCTGCTAAATTAAATTCACCCAATTAATATTAGACTGCCATAATTTTTACCGTCCACTAATGGGATTAAATCACCACCACCATGGTCACAAAAATCAGCCAATGAGATACTGGGGGAAGGGCAGGAGAAGAAGGGGAGAAGCCCAAGCATTCCAAATTATCAAGAGTTTCACTGTAATCATTGAAGTTTATTGTCTGTTAATCAGACACAAATTATAGCAAAATAAATGGAAAAACAAACAACTTTGTTTCGAATTTATGCTCAAAGTCCTTAAGCAAAAGCATTTTAAATGGAAAATGTAAGTTGGTGTTACATGTCATTTATGCAGCATTGAAGTGAATGTTATACTAAAGAATATAAAAGAAATATTAGACCTGTTAACTCGCGACAATAATTTGATTTCTTTGTAATCAAAACATTTCCAAAAAAGAAAAACAGAATCCTGAAAATATGCACTTTTGTTCCTTCCTGAAAAGTAATTCATTGCAAGAAATAATGCCACACTTTTTTGGAGCTTTTATAGTGTCACAACACTATATTCAACATCATAAAATATTTATTAAAATTTATTCCCTTCTGAACACCCCTGTGCCCCACCCCCTCTTTTTTTTTTTTTCCCAAATAGAAAGCAAGTTTTAATCAACCAGGTCTCAAATTTCTCCCTGGTAAAGTATTACCATGCTGGACACATTTTCAAAGCCGTGAATCCGATCATTTGCATTAATGGGACAAACAATGCTAGTTGTATCCTAGTTTGATTTATTTTGGAAAAAGGAAGTACATGGCACAAGCTAAGACACCGCTTCATAAGACAGCAAAAGATGCTACAAATCTCCACAAGATATTTAAGGATTAGAAAAGAAAATGGTGAAGGAAAAAAACACTGGGATCAAGAGAAATAAATGTGTGCTTCGTTAGTACACAGACAATAACAAAGCAACTGAAACGAGCTTTCCAAAGGGAGTTCTTACATCAGCAGTAAACAGAAAAACAAGACCAGGCCTTACCATATAAATTATTCTGCTCAAATGAACAAGATGTTACTCAAAACTGAAATGTATTGTAATCTACAAAGGAAAAGTGTTGAGGGGAAAAAAGTGAATCTTAAAGAGATTTCCAAGCTCTCTGAAAGGCACGTGCATTGAATGTGCATATTCTCAAATAATGTAATAGCTGAAGTATATAAAAGACACTGCAAATAGCAGACAACGTTTACCACAATGTTAACTAAAGAATGTCTTCCTTCTTTCACCTGTATACACACACACGCCTCCTTTAAGACTAAGAGAAGAATTGCAAGCAAGCAATACTATCAATGGTTAAATAAGATCGGCAGATGGCCTTTATTTCTATTCCACAAGGATCTGTTTTAGGTTCGGTACTGTTCAACAGTCATTAATGACTCGACTACAAAAACAGCAAGTATACTGATCAACAACAAAACTTGTGACAGGGTACAAAACACGTTAGGTACCGCAAGACACAATTAAACAAACACAAATGTACAGTATTAGAAAAAAAAAAAAAAAAAAAAAAACACACAGAATGGTAGATAATTGGGCATGGCAACAGCACTGCCAGAAAGGATTTGTGGCATATGGTGGATCACAAATTCAACACAAGTCAATAATGTGATGCTATCACAAATCAATTAACAGATCATTGTATGCAAGAGACTCAGGAAGTGACAGCACCACTCTACTTAGCATTGGCTAGGCTTCAGCTGAAGTCCCATGTTACACTTAGGACACTGCAGTTTAAGAAGCATTTATGAAAACTAGAGAAGATCCAGAGGCAAGTGATAAAGATGACAAAGTCACGTGAATGCATGCTACATTAAAAAAGGCTGAAAAACTAGCTTAATCTATTTTGGAGAAACGGGGATTAACAGGTCACATGATAGTTTCCAAATAATTGAATGGCTGCCATAAAGATGTAGAAATGCTGCTGTTCCATACCACAGTGGGCTGGAGAAGAATAAATGGATTGAAACTACAGCACAATAGAATTAAATCAAATGCAAAAAAAAAAAAAAAAAAAAAAAAGGCTTCCTAACAGAGGAAAGAATAGGGCAATGGAACAAGCTCCCTAGAAAAGCTATGGAACTTCCCTTGTTTTGAAAACAAGAAGGGGCTAGATAGGCATATATCAAGGATGGCTTAAGAACAACAAATTCTGCATGGTGAAGGAGGTTGGACTAGGTGACCCCCTAGGCTAGAGACAGACATGAAAAAAGCTGGAGGCTGAATTGATTCAATTTTTGCATGTTAATGGAGCAGGGCCAGGGGTTGTCAACCAGGGGTATGCATATGCCATGGGACCTTTCAAAGTACCCCCAGAAGTATGCGGGGGCAGAGCGCCACGACCCCATGCCACTGCTTTACAGGAGCAAGGCCAGGGTGGGGCGTGAGCAGGGCTGCCACCACCCCCTCCCCTCAGGGGTCCACTTACTAAAAAGGGGGCTGCTGGGGGTCCGCTTATTTAAAAAGGTTGAAAGCCCTTGGTCTAACCTGCAAAATTTGAACCAATTTACAAGTGAACTTTTGATTCCAGAAATGAAGGCACATGCCTGCAGTGGCTCAAGCTAGAAGCTGTGGGGCACTAGAACAGCCCTCCCCTTTTTTCCCCCTCAGCAGTCGCAAGGCTGGAGGGAAGCTGACCTGAGGGGTATGGCCAGGCCCCCGCATTGGCTAGTTATGATTGCGGAGCAGTTTAAACCCCTACCCTGGCCTGTAGGGACCCCAGCCAGGGTGTACCTGGAGGGGGAGAAGCAGCCGTTGCCAGGCTTGTCCCCAAGATCAGACACTGGCTGGGGTAGTGTCATATTGAATGTAATAGTCTGAATGCTTGTAATAGTTGCCCATTAGCCAGTTTAGGAAAAAGACAAGATTCATCTTCTTATCTAGGCCATTTTTTTGGCCTACGTGCGGAAGGTCCTGGCCTTGCTCAAAGTCTTAACTCTTGAATTTTATCTCTAGAGGCCTTTAACAAAGTTAACCTAAAAACGACCCTTCAGCAAACATCCCACATCCCGAGAGATCAAACCCTAGGGGCTATTGAAAGGGTTGGAAACAAAGGTCACTGCAGTGGTGCGGAAATTCCCCAAAGTAACTAAATGGTCAACAAAAGGAACTGAACCCAGCAGAAATCTGTTAAGAAAGATCCGAGCCCAAATTTGGGAGCAGTAACAGGTTTGAGTAGGAGGGGCCCAAGACAGCAACTCACTCAAGAAAAACTGTAACCTACCGTCCCAATTTGGAGGTAACCTCACTTGCAGAGCAATGAGGAAGAATCGCAAGTGTAGGGCGGATCAGACTGATCAGCTGAACCACCCTCTCCGTGAACACGAATCTCTTAGTTCACGCTGAAGCTGTGGAGCGCCCGAGTGGGACTGAAGGAAGGGGACTTGTTCCTTTCACTGCTGAGGCCAGCCCATTGAACCGTATTGCTGAGGCCAGCCCACTGAACCATACTGCTGAGGCCAACCCATTAAATTGTACTACTGAGGAATGAAACCATATTTAGGTGTTTGGCTTCTTGGAATTCTAGGATTGTAAGTATAATATAGTAATAACTTTTCTGGTTAAAATTATATAGTTAGTTGTAATTGTTTTAAAGAAGTGCATTTAGAGCATTGTTTCTGATATATGTAGTTATTGTGTTCTTAATGTTTGTGGTATTTCTTAAAGCTAAGCAATCTTATATGCGTAGCAAAGAAATTTAAAATAAAATTGTGTTGTATGAATTAAGTGTGCAATCATTGTGAAATCGTGCAATCAACTAAATACTCCCCCATCCAGGCACATCAAACGAATCAGTAAGTTGTGTGGGATCTTCTCTATTCCATAACCCACTATAGACAGGTGGCACCTCAAGGAAAGTGGGGCGGGGCCCGTCTCTGGGCGGGCAGCTTTTCCCTCTGCTCCTGCTTGGGCAGCAGGAGTCTTGGCCAGAGCTACGTGGCATAACCCTGCTACCTGCCCAGGACTGGGGCTACAGGGCTGAGCCAAATCTCTCTGTGGGTGCTGTTGAGGGTACACACAGAGGGGCCAGCCCAGGCTCTGCCGTGGACACTGGGCCCTTCTCAGCCGACTGCGGCTCGGGCTGAGGGCTGCAGGGACTGCACAGCCAGATTGCTCCCAGCTCCCCATGCACAGGCTGGGTTGGGCTGTCATGAAGCTGCAGCCAGCTGGGAAGAGCCCAGCAGGGCCGGGCCAGGCCATGAGGGCAGGGCCCTTTCTAGTCAGCTGTAACTCCATGACAGCGTGGCCTGGCAATACAGGGGGGGTGGCTGCGCAGCCTGCTGCCTGGGACAACTCAGAGGCGCCGGCAGGCCCTGAGCCTTGCAACCAACCACCCACCACAGCTGCCGCTGTTTCCACCCCTACCCCTGCTGCACTGCGCTGCTCTGGGTGGGTGGATGCTTCAGCCCCTTCTGCCCAGCAAACGGAGCTCTGGCTCCAGCTGCCTTCCACCCACCCTGCCTGCCCACAGGGGCTGTTCATCGTGCCAGGCAGGCAGAGCAGGTGGAAGGTGGCCAAGAGCTGGAGCTCCCCCCACCTCCCAGAGCAGCACAGCAGGGGCAGAAGTGAGAGCAATTTTTTGCAAAAAAAAGTTCTTTAATTGCTAGCTTTTGGGCGCACGCACCAGGCATTGGAGACAAGATTGTAAAAGTTCTCCTGGGTAGAAATGAAAGTTTATATTTCATAGGATTTCACAGAGAAGTCAATAGATGGAAAACTCCTCTGGGCAGGCAGTTCATAGCTGATATGAAGCCTTTGTTTTAAAGTACTTTGCATCATCACAGATCCTCACAGGAGGTGAGAAGGTGGTGCTACCCTGACCAAACACCACAGCCCATGTGAAGCAGCAGCAGCAAGGGGTTTTCCCAGCCTGCTGCAGTTGCTTAGGCGCTGAGAAGGAAGGAACAGGCAATATGGATTGGGGATGGGTTTAAACTTTTAGCCTGTTATCTCCCTCCAGCTGCTTTCCAGGCACCTGTGAAGGAACAGCTAATGGCTTAACTAACAAGTCATTAGGCTGCCTGCTGTTTTACTTTGTAACCTCACAGGTTACTGGTACTAATCCCACCTCACCTCTCCACCTCCTCACATCCTTGCTCCTCCGTCCGTCCTGCCTTCCGTTTCCTGAGGCACTGTATCACTTACTTTCCCTGCCAGACTGCGCCCCGCACTGAACGTTAATCAGTAATGCATTACTGGAATAAGTGTACTCATTGTTTAAATGTTTAACCTTACACATCCCTAATAGGTATCCACTCAATTTAAAGAGCCACAAGATTGTATCTTAGGGGAAAACTAAAGTCCACTGTGAAGATGAAGCAGCCATCTGGAAAGGGTTACAGGATTCCTACTTAAACACACAGCTATGCAGTTTATAGGGAAGAAGCAGCTGGGGCAGACAGAAAGGGAATTCCTTCTTTTCCTGTTGCTGGGGAAGGGAAGGCAAAAGCTTCTAGGGGACTGTAATCAACATGCACGTTTCACATATATTTTGTTTTGTATTATGTCTTTTGCTTTAAAACCATAAATTATGCCCTGAGGCAAGGGCCCATGTTTGGCTCCTATCCCTGACTGGTAAGCAGTCCACCAACATCTAACAAAAGTAGGCTGTTGCTCATGAAAGCATAATCATTTCTGAACAAGTTAGTCTCTAAAGTGCCAGCCTGTTCTGCCTTCTGCCACCAACACACACTCATGTATTTCCCAACAGTCTTTGAGGGAAGAGACAGAAAAAGAGAGGAGAGAGAAAAAAGTAATGGGGAAAAGAAAATAGAGAGGCACCGCCAGGTAACAGGATAGTGGTCTTAGCATCTCTCGCTTGCTCTCTCATTAAAGCAAGACAAAGGAGAACTGTAATCTCGATTCTGAAAGGGGATAACTGAGTAGTTTTGCAGGTGTATCCATGACACTGCTTGGGAGAAGGCATAAAGAAAAATTTGAAAATTTAACAAGGATTAAAATCCCAGGCCAACCATAAAGATGACAGTGACCCTAGCACAAGACAGAGGGAGCAAATCATCTTTGCTGCAATCCGGCTACATTTTTCGAACGTGGAAGGAATCAAAACAACAAGAGAGTTTCTCCCTGCTTGCAGCTCCACCCCTGCTTTACTCAGCACTCAAACAAAAAGCTGTCTTGGCTTTGAGTTCTGTGTTACCAGCACTTCTGAGGCATTAATGGCCTTTCTTTTCTCTCTCTGGCCTGTTTCAGTTTCTCCTCCATCTATACCCCTCCTACTCAAAAAACTCTTCCATCCACATCCGCCCAGTTTCTAAGTGGCCTCACAAGCACACGCCTTTAGTGTGAGTGGTGGCATATCTAAAAGGACTTGATCCCAAATATTTCCCTAAAGGAGCTTTTCTCTTAGAGCATAATAAACTGGAAGGTGACAGCTACATCCACAAGTTCAGACATTTTACCCAAACAACAAAAACAATTTGCAAAGCTTGATGGCCTTGCTATAGTTTTAAGAAGTCTCGTGCGAAAAGAAACAAGCCCTACACATACTTCTGTATAGCAGAATAGTTATTCCCAATATCAGTTGAATTTCCCATACAGGTTTCCCTTGTTTTATGATGTACATGCGTTTCTGGAAAATGGCGCATAACAGGAACCCACTTCACAATGTAAAAAATAGGGGTAAGTTCCAAGACCTCAACTTTAATGACCCTCATTCAAGTGGTAGAAAACCCATTTCTACCACTTTTACAAGACAAATTTTGGTACTCACCAACAGCAGACAGTACACACAAGCACAGGGAGAGGGGTAGGTGAAGGCTAGCGGGATGTTTAAAAGCCATAATGGGGATGGCAACTATAGAAACACGTGTTGCAGACAATGAATGAGCAGCACAGAACCACAAAGGAGACTATATTTTGGTTCACGTCACTTCCACAATGCACTGCACAAAGCATCTGACTGCGGGCTTCCACCACACCGGTCGCATAAGAGTGAATTTACCTCACATATAACGAATTTTTGATATAAAACGGATCATCGCATAAGAGCCAATTCGCACATACAGAACCCACATAAAGCAAGGGAAACCTGTGTTGCACAGATCACGTGACTTCCACATGCTCCAAGGGGATTTGGATCAAAAAACCTAATCACAACTTCTCTCACAATTACAAGATTTCAGTTCTCATGACAGCCATTCATATAAATGACTAAATACATTTTTTTAAAGTAGCCTAGGAAATAGGATAACAACTTTACAGCTCAAAAAATTATCAATAGTGGCTTTCTAAAATAAATGCATTCTTTAAGATTGACCATTATATTCTAAGGGAGCACCTTACTACACCACTCTTTATTCATAAAAGGAGGTATCCCCAAATCTGAAATATTCTAGTGTTCCCTAATAAAATTCTGGGAGCAGAAGAGTCAGTCATTAACCACAACACCATTTTCAAACTGTAGAACTAAACATTAATTTAACACAATTTTAGTTATGTATATATATCTATAGCTATTACCAGAGCTACTCGTCTTAAAATTTGATTTTATTTCTTCATTACCCATTTGCTCTTGCTTGACAAGGAAGCCAAGTCAAAATGGACGTTATATCCTATAGCAAAGCACCATGATGTCAAACAAAAGTTTGATATTCACTGCAAGATTAAACCAGGCAGATTTAGGAGGCAGATCTTTTATCCAAACACAAATTTAGTCTGCAACTTCAAGAGACGGGTGCAGGAAATTATTTTATTTTTTACTGTCGTAAAAAGTTGCTTTTCCTATTTTGTTCTACTTTGAAGGAATGATGTCTTACTACCAGGCATTAACTTTTTTGACATACATTTAAGAAATGGAATGATACTTGCCAATGGTTTATAGATAATCCAGGTGAGAAACTAACAACTTCTTATACATGTCCTGAGATTTTTAAAATTACAGTGCAACCTATATTTTCCCTATATAAAACACAAATTTCCCTACGTTTTTATAAACATTGTGCATAAACATCCCAGGTGACTATATTTTTTTTAATTACATCTGTTCATTGCCACCATTCTACACACCATTATTAATATTGCATCATAATAAGCAAGACTAGTCTCAAAAGCAGCAACTAGATTAAATAATTATATATTTTAATTCCAAGCTTTTCCAAAAAAAAAATCTCTCTCTCTCTCTCTCTCTCACACACACACACACACACAGAAATACAAAGATTTGCATGTGCATCTTATTCTACCTACTATTTTTTCAGTTTTTCAAGCATCTTGGGTTTCAGACCTGCTCTAGATTAGACATTAACAGTAATGGACTGCTATTTCCTCTGTAAAAACATTACATGGAACTTCACTGCCATCAAGTCACTACCAGCCCATCATGAAGTAAACATCCATCTGGCGAGTCAGGCAAAATTCAGAGCATTGCACTGTGATCCCCAGGAGCCTACTGTACCAGTGTGCAGGCTGGTTTGATTATATAGGCACAGCTGATCTATCCCTCACTAGTACAGGATTCATTAGCCACATGACTGGAAAGAGCAAAGAATGATCCGTGTTGCAATGGATTCTGTTTTCATGATATTCAAGCTACAATAATGTATATATTTTTTAAATTTTACCAGGAGAAGAAAAGCAAGTTAATTATATGTAGTGTAAAAATCTAATAACTGTTCTGAAACCATTCGCTACAGTTTGTACTTATAAGACATGACCAAAAATTCTCATTTTCTTTCCAAAACTCCTAGGAGAGAAATTCTCAATCAAAGAATTCAAATTTAAAATAAACTACTGGTAAAGAAACAAAAAGCTTGGTCATCTATGCCAACATGTCAGTTAGATGTGACTTCAGTAGCTACAAAAGGGATTTGTAAATTAAGCATTTGCAATATTATTTTTGTGCACAGCAGCTTATTTAGGTCAACTATATATACTGCTAGCCATTTAAAAAAAAATCTAAGTTCTTGTTTCGTTTCCCATGATGGCTAAGTGTCAATAAGTATGGTTGCTCATATCTTGTGCCTCCTCATTGCTGGAGTTATTTTTCCTGTGCTGTTTTTTTGGGGGGGTTTAAGGGACAGAAAGGAAATGTGGATGACTGGCACCGATGACATGTCCACGCCTCAGCAATAGCATACTCCAACTAGGCCATTCGCAAGCAAGACCCAAACCCAAATCTTTAAGTGTCTCATGCTAGGTGGTAATACCAAGTGCTAACAACATAACAAAGACTGAGAAAAAGGTGAACTTTATTCCCCTCTACTCTCTCTGACACTGCCTTCTATTTTCTAACAGCAACATTTTATATAAATTGCAGGGGTTTTCAAAGTGGAGTTTTCTCACTCTCAAAATACAAAAAATTATGTTCAGAGGTTTTAATTGCTAGCTGGGGAATGGGGAAGTTCCATACATCCAGATAGGGGGTGGATTGTCCCCTGGCATCCAAATTATGGCTGGGCTGTTCCTCCACACCCCAGAACATCTGGATTGGGCTACTCTGTGTCCACTGCAACCCAACATGATCAAATCAGGGCTAGGCTGCCCTTCACTCCCCACCATATTCAGTATTAGGGTCACTCCAACCCACCCCCCATGCATCCATCCAGTGGACAGATCAGGATCGGGCTGCATACTTGCCTGTGACAGGATCCTCCAGCCCCGTGTCCCAGCTGACTCGAACCCACTAGCCACATCTAGCCTGCAGCCACACCTGGCACTACCTATCCAGCCCGCAGAGTGAAAACGTTGGGCACCATTGGTTAAGAGCACTTATTTTTTAAAATCAAATTATTCAATACAGGGAGTTAGCCAAGTAAAGACACTCAGAAACAGCTACAAGTTGTTCCGAGAGAAGTAGACTCTACAGGGATAGGCAACGCACAGAACCACACACAGACGCACATGCACACACAATGAAACACAAACACACAATACCAGACATACGTGCACATGTGGCCAGGCTGCTGGGCTGCAGGGCAGAAACTGACCAAATAATGCCCTGGGCTTGCCAGTGCCCCTGTGCTTCCCCAGGGAGCCAGCCCCAAAACTGCACCTTGGCCCACTGAGGCCCAATCCCAAAACCCGCCCAGCGGCCAGTTGCAGGTGGTGCGGGGAGGGGAGGGAGCTATGGCCATCCCAAAATTCACCTTAGCCCACCCCGGAGGCCCCCCCCTCCCAGCACTGTCACCACCTGCCTGCCTCCTGAAGCTGAGCCCACAAAGGTGCGGCGCCCCTGGCAGGGGTGGTACCAGCCTCTTTGCAGCAGGGGGGGCTGGGCGACAAGGCAAATTCTGGGGTGCCCACAGCCCCCCCAAGCCTCCCCCAGTGGGCTCCAGAGCCCTAGAAGGGCTTTGTATAAAATCGGTGGCTGCATACTTGCCACCAGCACGGAGCTGATGCCGAGGTGAGCTGAACCCACCCACTCCCGCCTGCAGTGCAGTCCTCCCCAACTCCTCTCACTGGGAAGAGGCTGGTGCCACCCCTGCAGCCAGCCCGGGCTCTGGGCAGCTGCTGCCAGCCATGGAGCTCAGGTTGCTTGCAGCACGGCTTGCAGATTTCCAGCCATCTACTAGAAGCAGCCCAGGCTCCTTGGCTGGCAGCAGCTGCCCAGAGCCCGGATCAGTGGTGGCATGGCGATCAAAATGGCCTTGCGTGCCATGCTCTGGTATGCATGCCAGGGGCTACCAATCCCTGAAATAGACAATTGGAGCACAGGGGGTTATAGTACTTAAAGCAGAGAGATTCACATAACCCCTGTTAAATTACTAAAGAAATAACAATGTTACACATGCAACTCTACAACCTGAATATATAATAATGGCCTTTCACCAGAGTGCAGGGTTTTACATTTTGCATGACTAGGAAATAACTGTACAGTGAGTGCTGACTTGGCCTTCATAGCCAGACTTCAATAAATTACATTATTCAGAAGTAATGATATAATTGTGAATTTAACTGCACAGAACCACTGAATTCCGATTTATTTGGACAGTACCATTTCAGTGTAGGGTACCCAAATTTATCATCTCACAGTATCCTTAATAGTTTATAAAAAGTTGAGTACAAAAATGCATATAAATAAATAAAACTTCAGTCTGATAAAATCAGATTTTAGCAGAGATCTAATTATTACAGTATCCAAAAAGTACAGCATTTCTCAATTAAAAGTAAGTGCAGCACTTTACAAATAATTACTGCTGCATCTACAGCAACACATTTGAGGCTGCTTTCAGACAGCTCTGAGAAATTATTTTCGAGTCAAAAGAACAAGCAAAAGACTACCTTTACCTTGCTTCAAAGCGGAGCAGACTTTCACTTATCTCTTCCTCACCCTTCTCCAGAACTTTTGTTAGCATTACTCAATGGTTGATCAAAGTCAGAGGCCCTTCTACCACGTGATTAATAGTTAGCATCCTGTCCCTTTTTATACATGCGTTTGAGGTCCTTTGTCTTTTGGCAGTGCTACTGGTTAGCACAGCTGCATCCATCTGACCCATCTGTGCTATGATGGCAACATACATAATCTGCTTGCAGCAGTTTTTCTACAGTGCTTCCTGCACAGCCAGCTCATCCTTTAAAGAGATTAGCAACCTCATCATGCCTCCAGTTGAATGACTGACATTGTTGTGAAGACATCACAATAGGTTGGAAGGGTGGTTGATCTGCTCAAACATGAAGGAAGGTGGACCTGCACAAAATGGCATCACAAATTTTGCCTTTCATTTATATTATGATAGGCTACATGCTTTGTCCGACACCAATAACAGTCAAGGATAAAAGTATGACCAAATTGTTGCCTCATGCAAAACACTATCAGCATCCAGAATGGGTAGGTACACCCTTCATCTTTTTAATAGTAAATACAAATATGTATGTTCTGGAGCATGAACTGATTTCACTTCACTTCATAAATCTACTGGATATAAAAACTGATGGACTCAATATAGACAGCGGATTATGGCACACTATAACCTGCCTGATATCTGACTCCCCAGATACCTCTCCACTTTTACCTGCTACACACCCCCCTCACCTCCCCCTCCCAGCCTCTCACCCCCTGATGCCTCAATTTACATTTTCACTGACTGGCTTTCTTGCATAGCAGCTGAGCCTCTGGCTTCTTTAATATTCATTCCATCCAGGAAGAGCACACACCAACTGCAGATGCTTCCTCAGCCTGACGAATTGTTTTTAAACTGAAAGCTTGCCAAAATATATTTCTCCAACTATTCAACTGGTCTAATAAAAGATGTCAGATTGACCCAAAGAACCTTGTCTGCCTTGTGTGTGTTAAGGCAGAGCAGGATGAATGCAGCAGGAACGATAGCCTGTAACAGGGGGCTTTCCTCGGTGCTGGTTAGATCTCGGCCTGCACCTGTTTCTGGGACAACCGCCTGCCCCTCTTTTGTCTGCCATGCCTTGATGGAAAAGTGATTCAGATGTTACCTAGGCAGGAGGCCCCTGATGTCTAGGGGTGACATCCATTCCGCAACTCTGTACCTCCCCTACCCTGCAGCCCATGCCTCACAGATGGCTTTCCCCAGCCAGGACTGTGCATGTGTGTGGTGGTTGGAGGTTATTAGGTGCCCCTTTCACCAAAGAGGCATTTCCTGGGAAAATTGCATTTTCCGAGACTGCCGTGCCACTGAGATGGAGAAAAGCATTGCCATGACAGTCAACTGTTTCACCTCCTTGGCCCCGCTGATCTGCCTTTGGCAGTGCTGGCAGGTAGCATATCTGAGATCATCTGCCAACTCAAATTGATCCCACACTACACTACCCACACCCACTTCTTGGTTGCCCCTCCCTTATCCCCCTCCTCAGCAGGCAGAGGCACAACAACAGGGGGCAGGCGGCTCAGCTTCCTCGCAACCTCCTTCGAGGTGCCTCCCGGAGAAGGAGACCTTGGGTCTAGGGGAACTTTGAGGGGTGTGGAGCACAAACTTGGATTTCTCCTCCTTCTCTAGAATTTCCCTGGCTATGGCACTCAGCTACCCTGCTTCTAGATCCAGCTCCTCCTCTGGCAGGCTCATGCTAGGAGGTGGTGCAGGTACAGGGACAGGGATAGGTACTGATCCCACCTCCTTGCTCCCACTGGCAGCAGAAGACTCATGGATGCCAGGAAAGAGGATGCACCTATGTTGGGGGGGGGGGGGGGGCAGCCACAAGTCCCCCCCTTCCCCCCTTTAGCCCCTCTCCCTCCCCTGCCAGAAGACCCGATACCTGCCTTTCCAGCACACTTCATAACATTTGCTGTGCTGAAAAAATTGTGTGTTCAACTCTTGAAGGCTCAGATCAAGTGTAGTGTCTTGTATGTGTTCAATATATGTATGTGTGTATGCATAATACATCTACTATCAGTTTAGTGCATGTGCATGCATGTAATATATGTGCTTTCCTGCACCACCAGGGAAAAACACAGCTTTCTTTTTAAAAAGTGTGTGTGGGGGCGGGAAAAACAACAAGAACAAATAAAGAGGATTTATTTTATTTATTTGGGGGAAAGAAAAAGTTGAAAGGAATCGATTGGATAGGGATAAGTTGAGGGATTCTAGGCAAGGGTAATTAGTAAGGTGTATCCAATCCTTTCCAAGAAGATAGACTAGCAAGAGAATGACTAGGAAGCCAGCCACTAGTGCTAGTACCTTTGACACTATGTTTCTTTCAGACAGACAGCTTACAAAAGGCAGAAAAAGGCTTCACACAGAGCCTTATATGCTGTTTCTACGTCCCTCCCCCAAAGCACTGTGATTGGAAGGGATTTCAGAAAAAGATCACAGTCACTGGCCCACTACAGACGCCAATCTCAGAGCAGTCTTTTGACCTCCTGCTTTCCCCCCGCCTTCTCAGTTTCTGTTTCCCTGCAAGACCGCCTGCCAAATCACCAAGTCTTTTCCGAATCTATTCAGATGCTTCTAATTGATTCAGAGCTTTTAATGGGTCTCCCGATTCGATTCGGCTACTGAAGCTTTTCACACCCCTAGTTCTTAAGTATCCACGACTAACGGTGAAGTATAATATATGCAAAATCACATAAACGCTGTGCCAGAGCATCAAACAAAATTTGGCAGCTGAACTGGCAGGGGTGGGGGCATGAAAGTGACCAAATTTACTGTGACAGGGCATAAACCCCCAAGCCCTTCATGAACAGCTGTTGCTCCCCATCCATTACCCATATGAATCCTACCAAAATCTTTAGTGATGGATTAAAGGAGTTTCTGCTCAGCAGAAAGTTAGGAGAACCAAACTGTTGCAGAGGGAGAAGGATTTCTTATGCTGTGGCAACTCTTAGGGCAAAGAGAGAAGAAATAGCATTTTGCTATTTGCTAAATGTGTGATGCAACAGACAGACTGGAAACACAATAGGGCCCTCAAGTAAAGGATTTATTACTCTTTTGCTTACTCTAAAATAAGTGCCATTTAGAAAGAAACATACACACTACTCTGTGCATAAGGATGCACAAAGAAGAAGAAATGCAGCCTGCCCTGAACAACAGAAGGAAAGGCAGCAATGCTGTGAGGGACTCAGATTGAGGCAGATGGGTAGCATATGCCAGCTGAATCTACCTGAATCTGTCTCTACAACACCCAAATTGATATGGAGGCCTTGAAGTTAATGGGACCCCCAACTGGCAGAATTGCCTAAATTCAACCTATCATCATTCCTTCTGCTTCTCTCAGCTGAAGAATGAAAATTAGAATTTTTTTTTTTACCCATATGTGCTATAAGTCTATATCTGCAGTACTAATCCCACTCATGTAAATTTTGAGTTCTAGATTTCTGAGTACACAATGCTATCATTAAAATTACATTGAAAAGTTAATGGCTTACCTCCTAGTTCCTTTTGGTTGTTTTTCCAAAGAAAAAATACAAAACCAAGACAGAAATCACTAAAATAGAAATGTAATTCTGGAAGGGGTCCTGCACTGTGATTGTTCTGCATAGAGGCAGAAAAAGTTATACTTTGATCA
The DNA here is from genome assembly GCF_000455745.1 of Alligator sinensis. Taxonomy (NCBI): domain Eukaryota; kingdom Metazoa; phylum Chordata; order Crocodylia; family Alligatoridae; genus Alligator; species Alligator sinensis. The sequence goes on along the minus strand of NW_005842617.1, from coordinate 154,442 downwards.
ATCTGGCCGATCTAATATGGTCTTTTCTTTAATGGAGGAGAGAGTCTACAACCCTCCAAGATAGCTGGTTTCAATGATCCAACTACCCTTATAGTTGGATTTTTCTCTAATATTTAACTGAATTCTTTGTTGTTAGAAATTAAACAAAATTTCTTCTTGTACTTCTCCTTCCCTATTCCATGAATATGGAGAACAATTTAGTCACCCTCCTCTTTATGATAACCTTATATACTGAAGGATTGGTGTCTATACTCCTTTAGTTTTCCTATTTTTAAAAGGAAACAAATCCATTTCCTCCATCTTTTTCCCTTAAATCAGATATTCTAAACCTTTCATAATTTGCTTTACTCTCTATAGTACTCTCTCCAACTCATCTATACCTCTCTTAGAGTGTGGTGTCCAAAACTGGACAAACACTACAGATGACCCCTCACCAGCATCAAGCAGAGAGAAATAATCCCCTAGGCATACACAAGACACATTCCTGGTAAGAAAAGTAAGAAGATTTGCTTTCCTGCAACAGGATCACAATGTTGAATAATATGGTAATGCCCAGATCCTCTTCTGCTGCCTACCCAGTTATTCCACATTTGGCACTTTTTATTTCTCCCTCTAAAGTATAGTATTCCAAATTAGCTTTTACTAGATTCCAGTTTGCTAACTTCATACCACACCTCACTTTTTAAATTCTGTATCATTTTAAATTCTGATCCCGTCTTCCACAGCATTTGCAAACCCTCCCATTTCCATGAAATCCGTAAGTTTTATAAATTTACTCTACATTCCATCTTTTAAGTAATTAAAATATAATCAGAGCTGGGGCAAAAATCAGGCACATCAAGAATTCCATATGAAATTTCTTTCCAGTTTAACAGTGTTTCATTTGGTAATCTCCTTTTGAGTATGGCTTTCCTACCAGGTGAGCATCAACAGAACGATGATTTCAGCCAGAATATTTCCCTAGTTTGCTTAAAAAAAAAATGCTACAGGTAAGTATCAAAAGCTTTGCTGAAGTCAAGACACATTACATTCTACATCCCTTACATCCACAAGCTTAGTTATCCTGTTCAAGAAAAACAGAAAAAAAAAAAGACGAGGACTATGCCTGGCCATGTTTCCTTTTCTAATATATATTAGGATAATTACTATTAGGGTCCTGTCCTTTGATTGCTTTATGAAACTCCTTTTTCTCATTAGATGGTCCTACAATAGGTAGAGATATACTCTATTTGCAATTTTGCATTTTTTGTGCAAACTGCAAAAAAAGCAGTTCCCACAAACCCCACAAAAATGGCAATCCCTACAATCTTAGCAGAGAATTGCTAGAGGGGGGGAAAAACAAAAACAAAAACAAAAAAACAAAAAAAAACCCAAAAAACCTCATGTCCCGCCCCCCCCCAAAAAAACACCTTGAAGTTCTTGCTCACTAGTGGAAGCCAGTGGTGCTAAGGGCCACTGCAGTCCAGCCTCACAGCTTGCCAAGGGGTTGGAGGGGATGGAATAGCCATCATGAACGGGAGCAGCAAACATGGTGGCCACTCCCTACATTGCCCCTCACTGCTGATTGGCAGAGAGGGCTGCCCATTGTGCAGCCCCACCCATACAGCAATCAGTGAGGAACAGGGTTACAGGATGCGCAGCCCTCTTGGCCAATCAGTTGGGGGG
>NW_005842617.1:152356-152693 GCF_000455745.1 Alligator sinensis | reverse complement strand
AGCAGGAATCAAGTAGATCCCTAACAATAGAGATATGCCCTCACCTTATTTTTGCCCCCAAGACATTCAAAAAGTTTTCCTTTAATCTCTTCCTAAATGTCAGAGTTTTGCATATACTAAAATTCAGAATCTGCACAGACTTTCAAATTGTGAGTTTGAAGAGGTTAAGGTGAGCAATATTTGTAAATCCTGCCTGAACCCCATAACGTTTATTTTGTGTTTGTTTAGGTTTATTTATTTATTTATACACATTACAGAAATGCGTGCAGAAGACAATGAAAACAACATACGGCATTGTGCCCAAATAAGAAATTCACCTCGTTTTTGGGAAGGCAAA
>NW_005842617.1:150868-152187 GCF_000455745.1 Alligator sinensis | reverse complement strand
GGGGGCGCGTGGAGAAGCAGTGATGAAGAAACTCCCAGCAGCTCCACTGCTTCCTGCCGCGCCAGGTCGCGCCCACCAGGCTGGGGACGCCCCAGGGAAGGGAAGCAGGGCAGCAGGGAACAGCAGCTAGCAGTTTCTCTGCATAGCTCCGCTGTTCTGCCAGGGATCTCCTCACCGCTGCTCGCCGCTCCGCTGCCCCGACGAAATATCTCCTGCACACAGGGCTGCAGCGAGGGCAAATGGCATGGAGCCGTGCCTGTCAAAGCAACAGCAGGCACAGAGGGCACGTCACCAGGGCCGGGGGTGGGGAAGGGGATCCCCAGCAACTTTGCTCTTTCCTGCCACGCCAGGTAGTGACTGACAGGCTGCAGAGGCCCCAGGGGAGGAAAGCAGGGCAGAAGCCCATGCCTGCACCCTGCACCTACCCAGCATACAGATCTGGGGGGGCGTGGGTTCCCCCTGCCCTCCAGGCATGCGCGGAAAACCCACCCGTGGCCCTGTCCTGCTCCGCACTGGGGCCCTGCAGCTGCTCAATGCAACCCCAGGACCCAAGCCCCACTCAGCTGGGCAGCAGCCTGAGTCCTGACCAGTTCCCTCCTTACAACGGCCTCAATCCCCCTCTCCCCCAACACAGCCTGCAGGGCAGCTCCAGCAGGTATGCCTGGGGCCACGTGCATGTTCATGCATGTGGTGCCCCATCTCTCCACCTTCCTTCTGCTCCCTCCCAGCTCTCTGCAGGATGGAACTCTGTCAGCCTGTGAGGAGCACATTACAAAATGGCAAAATCCACGGGTTTCTCTGGTAAAAGGAGAAATCTGCGTTTGCCTCTGGTAAAGGGCAAAATTCACTGCTTACTCTGTTTTTCCATGGGAAACAGAAAAACCCGGATCCTTGCTGATAAGTGGCAGACACTCTTACCATATATTTCCTTGCATATAATACATACTCTGATTTCCAGCACCTGTTTTTAAAATAAGTAAATAGTGTCGTGTGTGAGAAAATACAGTAGTTACTAGCATGGTTCTTTACTTGGTCTTTTTCCTCCCATGTGTCATACAACCAGTCTCTTTTGGCAAAATAGAGAAATAACAATATGCTGCAGCAAGAAACAGAACAAAAGCAATAAAATACATTTTTATCTATGTATTCTACATCCTATGTACAAGTTACACTGACGGACATAACAGTAAACGCCTGCATCAAAATGACATCCAGTTCACATTTAACATTTAATACAAGTGGGCTAGAGTAACACAGGTTACTAACTGGTAATAAAAAGCATGGAATTTTTATACTGCTGTCCATGGAAAACTTTGTTC
>NW_005842617.1:148785-150858 GCF_000455745.1 Alligator sinensis | reverse complement strand
TCCCTCTCCCTTGCCCCCTCCAGCAAATATACGATTTGGGGTACTATACTTAAAGGCAAAATAAAGTGTTACTTAGATACTTTTTAGACCTATTTTCACTTCATTTGCTAAGAAGAAATCCTTCAGGTGATGCATCCCTTTAATCCTCCTAAGTATTTAAGAAGTGGAAATTTGAAATGCATGAACATTCACCTTTTAAAAAGAAACCATTGTGTAACCTAGCCCATTGGCACCAGGACTGTGCAACTATTAAGAAGACTGCCCACAGTAAGGAACCTACTATACACTGGATTCAAAGAAACTAGAACCAAACAAAAAATACAAACAGTATTCATACACAAAACCAACCTACTTAAGCCAAAGTAAAGATACATCACAATAATGTTAGAAGTTCTTGCAGAAAGGATCCTCATCTTCTCTTTCCACTAATCAACTTGGAGCATATATTTCTCAAAACAAAAAAATAGGACTTGGTAGGCTGAAAAGATAGCCTGTATTGAGAAGTTACTCCTTTACCACTGCTGTCCATCAATGAAAAACTGAGTCTAGCCCATCAATCCTGGGTTTAACTCTGAGTACATAGAAAATTTTCAATACCTCTAAGAGGCAAGAATTCTTGTAAATAATATTTTTTATTGGATGAATGGCTTGGTAGCAGTCAACATAGGCAAGCTTTCAGATGTCATGCTACCTTTCCTCAGGACTCTGGGAGAGAAGCTGACACAGCAGAGCTAAGTAGCAAATGGAACAAAAGCTGGTGTAAAATGCCATATGTAAATAATGACACAATATAAGAGCAATTACCAGGGAGCAAATGAGCAAGAGAAACACAGTAAAAAAACCTGATAATGAAAGAACAAGATTGTTCAGGAGGGTCATTAATTGCCAGTGAAGTGCAGAAATCATCAAATATCATCAGGGAGGTTATAATTAGAGTCCTACATAATACACAGGGGCTAGTCCTCAATTTTGCAGGCAGAATGCAGGCCCAGGCATCCATTTCGCAAGCAGGGCGGGGTGGGCCCCTCCATGCCTCCGACTGGACAAGAGACCCCCGTGGCCCTGCCCCTTGCCAACTGGCCACTGTGACCGTCTGCTATGTGGCCCTGCCCCTCCCCAATGATTGGCTACAAGAACTGTGCCTCGTACAGCCCCACCCCTCACCACCAATTAGTGGAGAGGGGTAGGGCCACATACAAAGCAGCCCTTGAAGCCAATCAGCAGCGAGGGGCGGGGGTGGCAGCCATCTTGCCTGCAGCCCTTCAAGACGGCAGTCACCCTCCGAGGAGCCAGCATTTTCTTTTCAGTAATACCCCCTCCGCACCTGCAAATTCATGGGCAATGCTGGATTTCATAGAATCTGCAAAATCATGAATTTGGTAGGTCCCTAGTTAGACAATGACTTAATGGTCTCTTTTATGTCAAGTTCCTGATACTTAAGTGTCCAACAGGCTAATGAATTTCTGATTTCCATATTTGTCCTGGAAAAGGTGCTGGGTAGATTTCTTTTGAGCACAAGAACAGTGAGGTCAGACAGGGAGGGATTTTTCTGTGAAAAGGACAGACACTAGTGTGCGGGCCGGGAGCGATCCGGGCCCTTTTTCACGCCGCGCGGGCTGTGGCCAGCAGCCCGGGCACGCCGGGTCGGAGAGAACAGGCGACACGCTGGAATTAGGCACGGACGCTTAGCGGTTGATTAAAGATTATTTTACTTACACCGTAGATGGTTGCGGTGCAGGCAGGAAAACTTGCTTGCGTTGCAGTTACAAAACAAAAGAAAACACGAACAATCACGTGGAGTTTGCTAGGCTCCACGTAGACAGAGCTCCAGATGCCCTCGACAAGCGCGCCACAAAAACAGAGAACTCATAGATACGTCTTAAGAAAGGTTACCGCACAAAGACGGGAAGAGGTGGGCGGTGGATCAGGCCGCCAAACTCCTCTGAGTCTCACACAGGGTCTCTACTACCCTGCCGTGTACTCAGAGTCCCCACGAGAAGGAAGTGGAGTCCTCTTCAACTTGGGCGGAAACCGCTCAAGCCTCTTATAGCCAATCGCTAGCCGCCACGCGGG
>NW_005842617.1:135153-148694 GCF_000455745.1 Alligator sinensis | reverse complement strand
GCTAGTGGCGGGAAATAATTCAGCAGTGCCGAAGCGCACACAAACAAAATCATACCCTTGGGTTGTGACAACTAGAAGATTTTTCTCTCTTTTTCAGTGATCATTCATTCTCTGTAGTTTTCACCCATGTTGTTGCCATAAAGGCATCTGGACCACTGGATGAAATATACCACACGCTAGGATAGATGTATGCATGATTCATATATTCAAGTGGTTTTGTTGTGGGGAGTTTTGATTATTGGGGCATTGGAGTTGTGTTGACAGATCCTGAATTTACTGTTAAGACAGGGATGGGTCCCATTAGATGCCTGGTGATCAGCAGGAAGTTTACTTCTGATGGTGAGTTGGGAAAAGTGTCTAGATAAGTGATGTTGGTGTAGGAGTATTCCAGAGAGAACATGAATTTGACTGAAGGGTGGTAGTTATGTAACCTGAAGTGGAAGTCAGTAAGCAAGTCCAGGTGTTCAGATGACATTTCCATCATCTTGACTCTGTAGTGCATCTAGGATGGCATCCTACAAACCACTATATACAGAATCTACCTGATACTCGCCAAACTCTATACTGTACAGGTGATAACAACCCTTCTAAAAGAACCTTGTTCTTCCATGATCAGGTTTTTTACTGCATCTCTCCTGTTTATTGGTTACCTGAACATTTCCTTTATATCCTGCTTTTGTTTATATATGGAGTTTTACATAAGATTTTGTTCCCATCTACTACTTAGCTCTGCTGTGTCTGTTCTCTCCGAGAGGCCTAAGTAGATTTGGGTACTGTGATACCCAAAATTTTACCTATGTCTATGCCAACCATGCAGTTGATTCAATAAAACAGTGGTGCTCAACCTTTTTGGCTGGTGGACAAGATGGGCAGTGCCCAGTCCCTATGTAGGCCACATCTGGCAGGGCCCCATCTGGCCACACAGTGGGGGAGGGGGCAGAGGAAGGGCAGCTCAGCCCAGATCCAACTCTGAGGTGGAAGGGGATTTGGACCACTCCAACCTGGCCCCACAGAAGGGAGGGGCATGGGCCAGCCCTGTGGGAGAAAGGGGGCATGGCCCAGTCCCAACCTGGCTGGGTGGAGGGAAGGAGGCATGGCCCAGCTCCACAGGGTGGAGAGGTGGGAGGCCCAGACTCAAACCAGCCACTCAGGGTGAAGGAGCATGCCCCAGCCCCACGGGAGGGAAGGGGGCATGGCCCAGCCCTAACCTGCTCTACAGGGCTTGGAATTTTGGCAGCAGAGGTGTGTGACAGTGCTACCACTACTCCCCCAGCCCCTCTCTCTCCCAACCCATGGGGAGCCCTGCAGGCCCAATTCCAAGGCTCTGTGGGCTGCATTTAGCTATAGGCCAGTGTTTCATCACCCCTGCAATAAAAGATTATCAACTGAATTCTTGTTTCTCATGTTGCTGTGATGGTCCAGGAAATAACAGCATCTCAACACTACCTTTCAGTATCAGTGTGATTTAACAGACAACTGTAGACTTAACTATAGATTTCTAATGCTGTTGAGAGACTAAGCCTAAACCTTGAGGATTCTGGCAGCCCACTTTCAGATTTGCTGCACTCAAAAATTCACACATTTTCTTCTTTGTATAACAGGCAAAAGAAGCTTCTGCACCTGCCATACTGTACAAATAAACATGCACTATAATTACATGCTAAAGGCATTTTTATTAAATAAAAGCTCTTAAAACATATATAAAATTTTCTGTTCCCTGTTCCAATCACTGACCTCTAAAGCATTTCTTGGATCACAGGAACAGACTTTGAGAGAACAGGGTCCATTCCCCTCCTACCATTTTCTTCAAGACCAAAGCTGTGCTCTCACTAGTTAATACAAACAAAGAAACAAAAAGGAAAAGATTAGTAAGAAAAATGCCACCATCAGTGTCTATCTGGAAACGGACTGCAATCTGGAAACAGACTGCGCAGTCTCTTGGGACCACATGGACATTCACAAACCAAAGAGAAATCTAGTTTGTTAAAGTTCCTGTTCCTAAGACTAAATAATGTATATACATTCACTAAGCTTAGTCAACAAGATCCTCCTCAGCAAAGAAAACTCAATGAGAATATTTGAACAGCTTGTTTGGCAAGTCGATACTTGTATTTTAGTTACTGCAGTAACAACCTGTGACCTACCCAGAAGGGAACTCCTCATAGGGAGTTAGAGCTAGTACTTACAGCAGGGGAATGGGGACCAGGATGCCCAGAGTTCTTTTCCCAACTCTGCTACTATCTGATCATGATGCTTAAAATACCCCACAGCATATATACCTCAATTTACCCAACTGTTAACTCTTTATCAGGTTTCTCTCTCATATGTTAGAGATCTACAGAAGCAAAACAACACAAGATAATCAAAGGATGTTCCAACTAAGTAAACTGCAAACATTTAAAAATACAATTTTAAGTATTTCAAGCAGGGAAATAATCAAAGAACAAAAGGTGTATGGTCAAAAATTACAGCTTGGTGGTAGAACTCTCTTTTGAAGCTTTGTCAGAGCTCTAGTATTTATAAAGCTTAAGTAACTCAGAGGCATTTTGGGATGCTTTATATCAATAAGGCACTTGGTTGTAAGCGTTACTGTACGTACTCAAATTGCAAATCAATCATGTGTTACAGCAGCAGTTCAGTATTAACAACTGAACAAACACATTTTCTTCCAAAAATCATTCTTTATGACTATTAAATCCTTCTCTACTCACAGTGTGGGGGCGACTAAGTGTTCCATTCAGACTCTCTTCCCTATAAAGGATGCATACAAACTTTGACATACAACTCCAAACCGTTGCTTCTAGCAAAAGCACAGCTTTAAATCAAGCACTTTTGACGTTCTAGATATAAATGAGATCTGACAGGGAAGCAGCAATTTTTTAACAGGCTACAAGAATATGCACAGGCTATACAAATTAGCAAGAAACTATAATGGATTCAATTCAAAGAGGATTTTTTTTGGCACCATACTTAACATTCTTGACTAAATATTTCACACTAATCTTGTGCACCCAAAACATATTTCCTTGACTCTAGAGCACCTCAAATATGAGCTCTAATTCCTAATAAATATCTAAAAAGTGTTCAAACAAAAGTATGTCCAAAGGTGCCTACCCTACAAAATGTTATTTTCAGGTACACTTAAACCTCTGAAAGCCAGAAAATGAAGTTACCAAATTCCACTGCAACAAAACCTTAACTCACCCCTCTTTAAGCAATGCCCCAACACATACATAATGGCACACTACTCTAAATGCGGAATGCTTTAAGCACAGAGTACATATGCACCATAAAATAGTCTTCTCTTTGCTAGTGCAAAATTCAGGCTCATATACAACCACATACCTCAAATCCCTCCTCTCTATACACCTCTGCACTTCTCTGTTCTTCCCTGTGCCACTTGAAATTAGTAGCACTGAAAAGAAAAAGGGTGAACCTGGAGCCCATTCTCCACTACTGAAAGCAGCAGGAGAAGCTGGGAGGCAGTAGAAAAGGGTTCTCCTCTCCCCGCGAGATCCCAGCTCATAGGGACAGAGGAAGGGTCTCTGAACTCAGGGGAGGATACTCAGTCAACATGGTGATCCCAGATACCCAGTCAACATGGTGATCCTGGCCCTTCATAAAACTAAGGATTGCTGTCATCCCATCTCCCCTCCCCTTGCATGAAGAACGTCTCAATCTGGTCCCTGAGCCACCATTCTGACACAGGGGTATGAAATGGGAAAAGCAGCCACCAAGCAAGGGAAAGTGTTAGCCTGACAGAACCCTGGCCAATCTCCCCTACTTTACATGCTTCATTCCCTCCCATCCATCTTCTTCCATTTACCTCTACCCCTACATCCCACTCTGCCTTTCCAGCCCCCACCACTTCTGTACTGCTCCAGCAACTGCCGACTACATTCTTTAGATTTACATTCTAATATTATAAAAGCCTAAGTCTATCTGTCTGTCCGTAATGCTTTATTTGCATTCTGACTGGCTGATGGAAACAGCCAGAGTGCTTCAAGCATGGGGGAGCACTGCCATGATTCTGAAGCTGTGCGGAGGACCAGACAGAGGGTGGGGGAGCAAAGGCCAGCACTGGCCTTGGCTCCCCACTTTGCTCCCTGCAAGCGGTGCTGAGGACTGGACAGGGGGTGGGGCAGCCAAGGCCAGAAGAGGCAGAACAGCAGCAGTATGGGATGTTAGGTGGCGGCACTCCATCCCATCCCCTTCATGCTCTCCCTTCCCCCCCCCCCCCCCCAACCCCCCCCCCCCCCCCCCCCCCCCCCCCGTTAGTCTTGACGGGCAATTGGTTAGTATATATGTATGGGAAAAAGCAGTGCATCAGAACCCCTGTAACCAAATGACCCACAGACTTGCATTCCTTTGATTTCATTCAATCCTACTGCACAGGAAACTGGTGAAGAGTATGCATCATGACTGTATTACCCTAAACGCTTACTGCAAACTTTTATTTTTGCTTATTTAGTTCATGCTAATTTTCTTGATAATACTTCATAATCAAAACTGAATCTGCACATTGACTTCAGCAGGTTTTAAAATATAAGTGTGGGTCTCCGACAAGATTTTCAAAACAAGTTTCTGCAGAATATAGCCACGAAGCAAGGAATTCGCACAACACATCGTCTGAAAGCTGCCAAGGACAGGACTCTCACACTGCATACAGAATGTCACTCAGGTTCACAGCTCATGTCATACAGCTAATAAGTTAATAGACTATTCAGATAACTTTTAGCTGCTGACAGATCCATTTTCTTACTGAGCATGCACACTTCACTCCCTTTGGGTCTGGCTATCAACGCTCTGACTTGAAGTTCATAATACAAGTTCCCGAAACAAACAATGTTTATATCAAGTCTTAAACATCAGAAATCAGGTCTTGATAACACAGGCTGCAACCCAGCTGACTGAATTGGCTTTAGCTAAAAGCTAGCTGTGGGCAAAAGCACAGAAGACTGTTAGAACCACAACATGATTTTATAACCACCAGATTCCTTGGGGCAGCTGTGTCTCAGGAACTCTTTGCTCAAAATGACAATGTCAGTAAACATTTGTCCCTTTTCCCCTGCCATCCTGTATGAATCACTTTTAAGGTCTATACCTCCACCCTATCAAATGCTTCTTTGTGGCATCACAGGAGACAATCTGCCACAATAGGAAGTTCCTGGTGCCACACTCTGGACACACTTATGTTCCCAAGAGGACTTACTCTGTCATGGAGTTGGCCACGACTCTGTACAAATCTTCTCCTATATTCTATCTTCCAAAAACAAGGTGCATGTTTAATTAGGGGCATACTGTATATGAGAAAATGCAGTACTTTGAGTTCCTATTTTGAAGTTTGTTCATACTTTGGCTTTTCTGATTTTTTCTTAATTTAACATGTCTAGTAATAGTCATCCTTCATTCAAGCAAATCTATTTTCTCCTTTCCTCTTCAGAACTATCCAGCTTGCCAACTTTTGTTACAACTAAATGCTATGTTTAAGATTATGCTTCTAATCTCTATGTAAAATTTTTCTCCGTATACCATTTCACAAATATATACAGCAAATAACGAATACCAATCATTAAATCATGACCTTGTTTCCACTGAAAGAATTTATTCTGTAATGCAGTCTCAAACCTTTCACTACGTAAAGCAATTGCAATTTCCCTTAGGAAGAATACAAGCACTTTATATTGTAAACAATTTCTTTATTCAGAAAAACGTTCGCATTCCACACGTGCCACTGAGCGCATGCATTTCTCAGCACAACAGATGTCAGCACTAGCTAAAAACTGACATGCATATATTTTCGGTGGGGCTTTTTGGTGCTTTTAGCTAAAGCCAATTCAATAAGCTATTAGTTAAAAGGGCCAAAAAAACTTCACCAAATGCATGAACTATACAGACATTAGGAAAGCTGGGCGCAACTAACGTGCTGCCTCTTCTGGTCATGGGCTGGGCTCAGTGCAGGAGCAAGTCAAGTTTAAAGTAAAGTGCCATTTGTTTGTCCTTTCCATATCTGCAAATAGCCAATATGTTTTAGTCAGTGGCAATAATAGCTACCAATCAATTAGGAACCTGCAACATTCAGCACCACTTCTCAAAGGGTCATCATAAGAAGCTGGAAGCACCACTTCTCAGGCTCATAATATGAAGCTGGAATCAGGAGGAGGCTTATAAAAGCAAACCACAAAATTCAGTTACTTTACTAGATTTAACTGCAAAATAAATGCTTCTTGCCATCTAAGTCATCTGAGAGCCAAAAGCAGCCATAAATAACAAATCACTCGGACAGTGGAAGAAACATGTCCAGCCCATATATATCTTCCAGACATTTACTCTACCTTACCTAAATAAATTGTAGTCTTGACTGAGCTTCATCCACCTTACTCTAAATTAAGACTTCAACTTAGCAAAGCACTAGGAAAAATAAATGAACCGCATCACCTGCATTTAGAGACGCATCATCATCTACATATTAACAGAATGTGGCTCAAGTATCCTCATTCTCTCTCCCCATTTCCCGCCCCCCTCCTCCAGGAGCTCCAACTGCACATGGTACAAGAATGACAAAAGAACTCTGGAAATCCCACAGAGGCAGATCTCAGAACTCATGAAAGCTGATTACCAACTACTTGACTCTTTCTAAATGCAATTAAGGAAGAATAATCCCATCTATCGTAGTCAAGAGAGATGCTAGTTAGAGGCAACCTCAAGTTCAATATTATTAGTTTTCTGATATGTCTAACAAGAAATCAGCAGAGACACCTGACCTTTATTTTCACAAGGAGGAAATAAACCAAATGAGACTAACGAAGTCCTCATGCAGACCAAAAAAAGAACCCAGAGCTCAAGTACACACTATGTCCATTAATTACTTCCCAATTAAAATTTGTATATAGTGATAAGAACTAAATGTTTAAAATTAATTTCTTTGCTAATTCCAAGTAATATTGAAGATGCAACTTCTGGCCCCAAATGTACAAAACTACAGTAACTTGTTTAAAGGAACCATTGCACTCAGAAGTTTTTTCCAGTTTTCTTTTTTTTAAACTTCCTGTGTTTCATCCCCAAATTTGCAAAAATCTGCTCATAATATACTACTCTCCTACGAGGAACAGAGGACCATTCATAGATAATTGTACAAATACTTGTAGTCAGCACAAAGTGATACACTGTCAGTATAAATAAGCATTTCAAGATGGTTTAATTAATATTGGTCTAAGCCAACCTGGGTGGCTGCTAGCAAGACAGTAGCAAACCACTATTGGCAGAGAGTAACAACCTCATAAGTAGGTACATTCACAGACAGTTTAAAAAATGAAATTAGGTTTTCCTCATTTTATAATGTGTCCTCATTTTTACGATCAAAAAGATACGGGGCTACCAGGGTAGACCAATTTCTTAGACAGGTATCTGTCCTCAAAGTGATGCAAATTTTCCATTTGGAATGTAAATTTTAAGCCAACTCAGTACTGAAAAAGCAGGATTTTAATTGATAAAAGAGCACCCATGTTCAAATCAGTTAATCTACAATATTTATACTGCATATTCAACATTTTTTTAAACAAATTTTACAATTTTCTATTTTGACAAATAGCATGACCCTTACTGAAAGTGTACAGGATCTTGTTTAGGTAAATCAAAGCCAAAGCAGGAAAGAGGATGAGATGGGAAGGACATTCATGCTTATTTCAGAAAGAAAAAAAAACATGTTCACCTTCTAGCACTCCATATGAATGAATACAAGCCCTTAGGAGATATAGCCAAACCTTGATTAACTGAACCCTGGATAAGAGAGAGGTCGACATTGTATACCTAGACTTCCAAAAGGCCTTTGATCTGGTATCCCATGATGTTCTCACAGGAAAACTGAAGGATTGCAGGCTTAACTGTTCGACAGTTAGGCGGGTAAGAAGCTGACTGTGGACCCAGAGAGTTCTAACAAATGGATTCCTGTGTTGTCCTGGCAAGAAGTAGCCCGGCGTGTCCCTCAAGAGTCCATGCCTGGCCCATTGATTTTCAACGTCTTTATCAATTATTTGGATGTGGGGGTGAAGAGCTCACTGGCCAAGTTTGTGGACAACATCAGGTTATGGGGGAGCATGGTCACGCTTGAAAATAGGCTGCAGATGCAGGCTGACCTAGACAGGCTGGCAAGCTGGGTGGATCGGAACCAGATGAAGTTCAACATTGAGAAGAGTAAAGTTCTCCATCTGGGGATGAAGAATCCCCAACATACTTACAGGCTCAGTGGCACCAATTTGACTAGCACCATGACTGAAACGGACCTACGGGTAATAACAGACCACAGCATGAACATCAGCAGTCAGTGAGATGCTGTAGCCAGCAAGGCAAACAATAGTCTGGCATGCATCAGCCAATGCATCTCAAGCAACACCAAGGAAGTGACTGATTCTTCCGCTTTACTCAGGATTAGAGAGACTGCAGCTGGAGTACTGTGTCCAGTTCTGGGCACCACATTTCAACAAGGACATGGGAAAAACCTTGAAAGAGTCCAGAGAAGAGCCACCCGTATGATCAGAGACTTGCAGGGCAAGCCATACGAGGAAAGGCTGAGGGACTTGGGTCTCTTCAGCCTAAAAAATGGAAGGCTGAGAGGGGATTTGGTAGCAGCTTACCACTACATCAGGGGAATACATCAAGAGCGTGGTGAACAACTGTTCACCAAGGCATCCTTGGGGAAAAAAAAGGAGTAATGGCCACAAACTCCTGGAAGAACATTTCAGGCCTAACACTAGGAAAAACTTCTTCACAGTTAGGGTGTCCAGACTCTGGAATAAGCTCCCTCCAGAGGTGGTACAAATCACCTACCCTGGAAATCTTCAAGAGGAGACTGAATGGTCACCTGCCCCCAGTTGTCTTTCCTGCCTGGTGGAGGAGGGCTGGACTAAGTGATCTTGCAAGGTCCCTTCCAGCCCCTTACAATCTATGAATCCAAAGGACAAGTATTTCCCTGGGAGTTTGAGAGATGCCCTAGTATTCCGTAACATCTGTCCTTCAAAGCTTAGAAAAAGAGCTACAGCAGAATTTTTTTTCTTTTTAAGACTAACTACTCCTTCATTTTTTTTAAAGTTTGCATGCTAACACAATTTTTTTTTTTAAATAAAAAAAAAAGATCCTCCTAGATCTAATTGTATTTTATTACATAACACAATCCATATTTCATTATGCTAGGTAGCCATTAATTGCAATCACAACACTGAACTAGTTTTTATTTATTTTAATTAAATTACAAAGTTACAATTCCCTAACAGGTGCTAAAGGATGACCTATATTGGGGTGCCATACACTACTGACAGATTGATTTCTTAGGATGTAATTTTCATTTTCAATTTATGACCCTTGGACTGGGTAATAAAATGTAACCGCATAGGACACCCAGTCTGGAGCTAAGGCATCGTCTCACCTAGAGCTGTAATAAGGCATCTGGGACACAGAGGGGCAACCAGTAGCACAACTAGGAGACAGTAAGTGGGGAAATAGCCCGGGCATCAACTTTAAAGGGGTGCCACATTACCCACCTCCCCACCCCCCATCCACACCTCAGCAGCAAAAGCAGCACTACAATGTTGCTCTTGTAGCAGCAGCTGGGTATACTAACGCCCTGCTGCTGCAAGGGCAACAGGTAGGGCAGGAAAACCATGCTGCCGCTCAAGCTGCATCAGCAGCTGCCCCAACTAGAAACTGTTTTTGAGTTCTCAGCTTTGGTAAGACTCCTGCACCACTTCTCTTGAGCACTCAATGGCCTCTCCACAACTCAAAGGTAATGCCCCAGCACTCCACATCCCCCCACCCCCCCACTTTCAGGTCTCCTATAGGGTTTCCCCAGGATGCAAACCCTCCTCATTATGCCTTTTATGCAAAGGCTAAGGGAAGAGAAGTTTCACATTATTTCACAGCAGAAACGGTATGTTAAATGCCATGAAATAAGATTTGTGTGGCACTGTGCATAAGTTACTGATGACCGTCATTCAGTTATCTGAATAATCATGATTAAAAATGGAAAGCTACTTGTTAGAAAAATATGTGCACTGAAATAATAACTACCACCACACAGCTTGCTGAACCTACCCACTTTTCATTCTTTGTGAAAGCACCTCCTCAGGCATAAGGCCTCATGACTTCAGCTCTCAGAGAGCAACTCCACCATTCCCCCTACTCTTAGGCAGGCCTTAGTCTACAGCAGCCTATGGATCAACCATGTTTCACCCAGCTGGTCTGACTGAATTTTCTGAGAACATGTGAAACCTTGATATGCAGTGAACAGAAAGCCTACCTTAACCCCAAATACTGATTGTTAACGAAACACACAGAAAACTTTTAAGTAGGCTATATGGATATCTACATTACTTAATGATTTATCACCATCTGCTTTAGGTTGGCCTAATTTTCAGCTACCCCAACAGGTGTCTCTGCATTATGATCTGTTCACCATCAAACAACTCCCTTGAAACTAAGACCCATTTTTACCTGCCAAAGTTCTGGGCATTTTTATTATTTACCCTCCCCCACTCCTCCCATGATCCGCATCATGATGATTTGGACACATGCACCATGATCCACATCATGATAATTCGGCAGAGGTTTATACAGCCGGACACCCTTCCTGGCACTAGCCTTCCTCCTTTATCTGGGCTTGGGACTGGCACTGGATGGGTAGAATTGTGCTGATGCCAATATTCAAGCAGAAAGATGACGCCCAAGATTGTGACAACTGTTAGGGAATCAAATAGATGTCTCGCACATTGAAAGCATGGGAAAGAGCAAGAGTGGTGGAGAATCAGTTAAGGAATGAGGTGGTCACTGAAAAAAATCCAGTATGGATTCATGCTGTGGAAAAGTACCAGGGATCCAGTTTTTGCAATAAGACAAGTGATGAAGAAATACAGGAAAAGTTGTCAAGATATCCATTTTGTTTTTATTGACCTGGAGAAAGCCTATGATCATGTACCCAGGGAGGAAATACAGGAGTACCTGAGAGTTTAGGAGGTATCAGAGAAACGTGAGGACCAGCAAGCACATGTATTGAAAATGTACAACAAAAGTGAGGACAAGTTCAGGAGAGACAATTTTGCAAGTGACAGTAGGCATACATCAAAGGTCAGCTTTGAGCCCATTACTGTTTGCGGTTATAATGGATGTCTTTACTGAACAAGTAAGAAGGAGACCACTCTGGAACATGATGTTTCCAAACAACGCGATCATTTATGCAAACCGATGAGAAACACATTAAAAAAAGTTGACAAGTTCAAGTATCTGGGGTCAACTGTTCAGCGGAATGCAGAATTAGACCAAGTTGAACCACTGAACAACAGCAGAGTAGGCGAACTGGAAGTTGGTGACAGGAACATTATATGACAAAAGAGTATCAGTGAAGTGCAGAGGAAAACCTACAAAACATTTGTGCATCCAGCACTATTGTACAGAGCGGAGACATGGCCTCTGAAGAAAATTCAAGAAAGGAGACTGAGCGTGACAGATGAGAATGCTCCAGTGGGTGTGTGGAGTGATGAAGATGGATAAAAGTGAAGAATACATCTCTCAGAGGATCAGTAAAAGTAGTGGAGGCATTTAAGAAATTGCTAGAGAAGACTAGCATGGTATGTGCATGTTCAAAGGAGTCTGGAAGAATATGTGGGAAAAGAAGTTACCAGAAAGGCACTACCAGGGAGAAGGGGAAGAGGAAGACTGAAGATGAGATGGAGAAATACAGTGGAGAGGGACATGAGAGGTGTTGGAAGAAGATACACATGAACAAAGCCAGCAGAGAGCCAGGATCCAGAACAGCAACCCCGTTTAGATAGGACAAGCAAGGGAAGGTGATAATGATGACGACCACACACACACACTCACCTGGGGTGCATTCCTTGGAAAAAAAAAATAGTTCTGTAGTCTGAGTAGCAAAGGTGTAACTGGGTAGTTCTGCATCTTGAGTAGCAGTAGGGCACAGGGCAGCAGCTGCACCCAGGCTGACAGCAGCAGTCAGGCCAGCAGCACTGAGGCTCCTAGTTTTGCACCCCCTTAAGTTGATATTCAGGGCTGGTATCCCACTTGGTCCCCCACCCCCCTTTAGTTACATCGCTAGTGAATGTAGAGGAAGTAAAATCCTCAGAACTCAAGACAAAGGCATTGTCACTTGCACTAATCTTTCCTTCCTATTTGGTCTTTACAGCTTCCTGTTAAACAAGCCTAAATAACAAAACTCTCAATAACCAGGTCAACATACAGTAGATAAGTGTTACAGAATAGCTCCAAAATCAATCATCTTATTTACATAAATAATGCAATGGCAACTCACCATTAAGCTTTGAGCCAAATAGAAGAAAGAAGAGGTCCCTCTCAAACTTGCTGGTAGTGACTCTTGATAGAACCAGTAAATATACAACTTTACTGCAACCAGTACATCTAACCAGAGACTCTTACTCAAGTCTGAGCCCAACCCTGCCTACCATATACACACAGAACTACTCCAAACTTAACTTAGGTTTGAGGTAGTTTTAAGCCTGGGCTTGCATACATAGTTGGGGGCACACACAGAGTTCAGGTTCCCATTTAGCTCAGGTTGGATCCCAATGTGCAGTGAGAAAAGACAAAGTCAACTAAATGCAGAAAGACTTTCCACTTCTCTTCAATGAATTTCCTCTCCTCAAGAGGCCAACAAGTTCCGTCACAACTGACACCTCTGAAAATGAAAGAACCCAAGAACTATGTGGCACAGAAAGCCATTACTTATGTCTTGGATATATATGGGTAGGTGCAGAAATAGTAATGGGCAGGAACAAGCTGTAGGAATGCCTAACCTGACTAATCAGCAGGGTTACCTGGACAATGAAGATATCAAATGACTACTTACGAAGTGAAAAGGAAGTTTACACCATTTTAAAATGTACTGATTTATTTTACACTCTCCCATGGATCGCAACCTTGGCATGGCTTGCGTGCCAACGAATAAGAGCAATGCTGTCTGGAGTTCTATACTGCTGGTAGGGTCACTCATGGCAACAAGGTTGAGAGTAAGGTTTCCAGACTAACAAGAAATCCAAAAATAAAATAAAAGTCCGCAACAGCAGAGCAGGCAGGTAAAGAAAGAATGCTTCACGGGGTCAAGGCTGCAACAGAATAGAAATCTCCAGTTGCCTAGGTTTTCCTTGCCATCAGATGAAGGTTTCCTTCCTACAAAAAGTATCACCTGGTTGCCTAAAGGAAGACACATGCAGGCATCTTCCTTTAATAGCAAGTCCAACAGTGCAGGCAGGGGAACATGAGACCCAGAGAAAGAGATTGAAGTGCACAGACTTCACATTTGTACTTCACACACCCTTACAGTACTACTGAAAGTGGGTGTAACAAACAAGTACCCCATTGGTACTGCTACAAAAATGTTTCCGTTTTAAACAAAAACTTCTTTGTAGAGCCATGTTTTCTAGTAACACACATATAATTAAGGGGAAGAGGGCAGCAGCTAGAGGAATCTCTTGCACCCAGGATCCCGATGTGCTCCATTCTTTTTCCTCACCTTCGGGGGG
>NW_005842617.1:116262-134941 GCF_000455745.1 Alligator sinensis | reverse complement strand
TCTTCCGATACACACAAGCATCAAATTCTGATCCTACCTATCCAGAGTGGGGCAAAAGAGGGGGGTTGGAGCATCTTTCAATCATCATACAAGTAGAGGACAAAAAAAAATAAAATGTTCATTACTGTCCTCCTCCAAATGAAGGATAGTATACTTATCGTCTCCACTAATAGTTTATTGTTAGCCATTTCAAGTTACAATATTAGATCTTGAATCAGCATCCTCAGTCATCTACTGACTCACTGATTATGACATTTAAGGCTAACAGAAAGGGCTAATACTGGTAGCAATGGCATTTACAAAATTTCCCAAACACAAATGAGACAATCCTGGAAGCCTTACAAGTAACCTAAGATTTTCAGTCTTCCAAGCTTAACAAGAACCCATGCATTCCACCAACAGCACCCCATTCAAATGGTTTTCCTCGCATCATTTTAGTTAGTTCACCTCTTTTTTCTCACACCTGCTGATGAGGGGAGAAAGTCTCATTCCTTTGCCTAACTAGTAAAAGAACATGACAAAAAGCCAACAACAGTGTTGCCAACTTGCACAAGTTTTGGCGTTGTTCTTAAAGTCTACGCTTCAGCAATGTGAAAAACTTACACATACATATATAAAAGAAAGAGCTAAGTTTTTCACATTCCCAAAGCGTAGACTTTACGAACAATGCCACAAAACCACGAGGGTTGGCAATACTGTAATGAAGAGCTGCCCTAGCTTTCCATATTATTCTCTGAGAAAGAGAGAAGTTAGACAGAAATTTCCTCTTTACAACATGGAGGGACTTCATTCACACTTCAAGTAGAAACTCTGAGAACAAGGTTTCCATGTGATACGTCTTGTATTTTCAGCCACTGGGAAAAAGTGGCCATGAATCCCCCTTGCCTTAAGCTCCTCCAAAAATCTATACTTCTCAGAAGTCAGATCCATTCAATTCCTTTCCTCTCTCAGAAACTTGTATTTACAGATTCATTCAGCCCCCCCCCCCCGCCCCCGGGCCAATTAGCACCTATCTGCTTTAACCAGAAAAGGGTATGGAACAACCTAGCATAAGCAGTATAATTCAGATTAGGAATAATGTAAGGTTTCTGAAGAGATCACATTTAAGTCAAGAGGGTATGACATACCATACTGCACAGTGTACAAGTCGACCCCACTTCTTTTATTTAAAAAGTTAGGATTTTTGTAGATCCAGTGTACAAGTCGACCTAACTTTTTGGAACAGAAATATGGGGTCGACTTATACCGGCCCCTGCATGTCCTCATTACAGGCAGGACACACAGGGGATGACCACAGGGGCAAGACCAGCCCCACCAGAGGGGCTGGGACTGGGCTTGGCTGGCGCAGCCCAGGCAGCACCACTCACAGGGACCGGAGCTGACACTCCTTGGGCCGTGCCAACCGAGAGCTGAGCCCAGCCCTGGTCTCAGCCCCTGCAAGCAGTGCAATAGAGGTGGGCAGGCAGGCTGCGCTCCTTGCCACTGTGCGCAAGCAGGGGGTGGAGAAAGCAGCCAGCTGCAGCAAACATGGCTTCCCCAGGTGATGCATGAGTGCTGGAAAAACTGAGAGCTGTGCAACAGGCAGCGCCTGCACAGGCCATGAGTGCCACAGCCTGCCAGCGGCTGCGTGCCATTGTGGGGAGGGGGGATACAGTGTGTGGAGGGTCCCCACACCCCTCCACCTTCCCTCACACCCACATCCTGCCCACCCAAGCTCCATGCTCCCGCCACCCCTGAGTAGCTTTGCACCCCCACCAACAGCAGCCCCATGCTCTGCGCTGCAGCTCCCCCATCCCTGCTGCTTCTCTACTTGATACCCCAAGCACTGCAGCAGGGAGACAAGGAGCCACTGGATGCCGAGGAAGCAGAGTACCCCAGTGGCTTCAGTAGTGGCAGCAGCCGTCCTGCCTGGAAGCTGCGCCCTGGATACTATGTATAAGTTGAAGTGAAAGTGAAAATTTAAGGGTCAATATTTGGGCTTCAAACCTCAACTTATAAACCTACTGTATTTCATGGTGTGTCTACATAGGGACACTGAGAAAATTAAATCTGAATTATCTCAAGGTTCAACTTTAAAATCTGATAATTAATCTTCTCTAAACTATTGTATGTACACTTATTTAGAATTCAGGTTCATGTACAATGTTGCATTTAATCATACCTGCTTTCCCCCAACTACCCAGTTCTCTCCTTCGCATGGCCCTGAAAGTCTATCTTAATTGTCATATTTACTCAAATTCAAGGTGACCCCCCCAATAATTAAGTTTATATATGGAAAACTTATGTTATAATTTTCCAGACATAGAATCTTACTACTGGGAGTCTGCCATGAATTTGCCACCCCTCGCACTGCTACAACTAAATCTCGTGGGTCTGGTAGCCTATGCTTTCCCCAAACTGCTTCCCCCTACAGTCCCTTGCTCCCCTCCTTACTAGCAGACTCTGTTCATCCAAAACATATGGAAAGGAAGAGCAAATTTGAAAACATTAACCTTGAAATTAAACAGGTAGTAATTTGCATAGACTACCCAAACCCTTAGGTCATCTAGAATTGATGCACGTTACCTTTTTTTGAAACTGCTACAGCCAAAAGACTCATGATTTACCATATAGTTCACTGGGCTGGGCTGCACCAGAAGCAGCATTTAAAGCCATGGTGACCCACCAAGTTCAGCACTGTTCAGTATGTGTGTACACTCCAAATACCGTCCACGAAGAATCCACAAGATAATTAGCTACCCACTCATGACTGGAACCAAGTGTTCTTGTCACATGTCCTGGGATCCTCCTAAAATGTATATGCAAAGGAGTCTCAGGGCAACTTGGTCCAGCTTCACTTCACGCAGGGTGGGGCCATACTAACTGTATAGACCAGGCCGAGAGAGTGGGCAACAGAGGGATTATGGGTGAACTGTTTGGGGCACCATTTGGTGATGTTAGCCAGGCATTTAAGGCTGATGAGGAAAGAGGAATCATTTGAAATTGGGAAAAAAAGATGCAACTCAGGTATGGGAGTGAAGCTGAAATATATTCAATGTAGTGGCTCACCTTGACTTGAAAAGGAGTCAGCGATGAGGGTGACTGCAGTCCATAGACACTACCATATAATCTTATTCGGATGGGCTAAAACCTAAAAATCGGCTAAAATTCAGCATCTTCCATGATTTTAAACTTCATTGCAGAACAACAAGGAAGTTTTTTTTGCCTCCCCGCCTGCCATCTGACACCTCCAGGGAAGGAATTCTACCTGATCAACACAACGAATTACTCAACACAGCTCTCTCATGGACCCAGAGAGACTTCCATCTTCAGCTCCCTCTGCAAAAATGAAGTTTATTGCCTACCTATGGGGACTTTTTACCATCTTGTACCATCTACACTTTTCCCAAAGCCTGATGAAGGGACTTTGATCCCAAAAGCTTGCAGAAAAGGCCAATTTTCTTGCCATTTTCCAGTTGGTCTAATAAAAGGTATCATTTTGGAACCAAGAGTTCTAGTTTTTTGTACGTCTTTTAATGCTTAAAACATTTTACAAACACTTAACTGTTCCTGTTTCAATAAATATGGTATACTGTGCAACAAAATATCAATTCTGACACAAAACATTAACAAATCCCATAAATATGGTTATGTTGTTCTGATTTGGAGTTGTTCAAGCCCTGGTATTTACATACAAATAAATCGAGATGTTGTTGAATGTAGATATTAATAGATTCTATAAAGGCAATAATATATTTGTCCTGCTGATGATAGGCAGTTTACCACATTTATAATTCAGGGATCATTGTGTGGGTGTTTATCTTAAAAGGACATGGTTCTACACAGCAGACACTGGTGCCTTTAGGATAACTATGGAGAAACCACTGCAAAATTAGTCTTATTTCCAAACTGAGGTTTACTAAATAGAGTAGAGAACTGAAGAAAGCCTTTCTGAAATCGGACATTACCAAAATAAACTTAATAGCTTTTATGTTATCATTTTCTTCATTTATAGACATTTGCAATCGGGGCTTTTTTTTGTTTAATTGTTTGCTTTGGGGGGTTTTTGTGGGTTTATTTTTAAAGGATGGCTTGTTTTTTTAGAAGTTTAACAAAGACTTTATACTTACAAAAAAGTTATACTTAAAGACTTTCACATTGGAAATTTAAATTCCTTTCTTGACAAAAAAGGAGGGAGGGCGGAGGTGTTAAGTTTACTTCTGTCTTGAAATTCAGCTGTCAGAAAATTTTATATTGTTGCTGTCTAGGAGAATTTTGGTGAGGATAGCGAGGCTGAGAGTACCACTATCAAACCAAGCAATTAGGACCATCTCTCTCTCCCTCTTTTTTTTTTTTTTTTTGTATACACATGCCTCTCTGCTACCCCCTCCAGTTCCTTCTTTTATCTTTGGGATTATAAGAACAAAGCCTTCCTGCACAGCCTAGAAAACAGCATTCCACTAAATAATAAGACTGACTCCATGTTAAATGCTGTCAAATGAGCCAAACAATGCAAAAACATTTCCCCCCAGAATTTATACATTGTTTTAAGTAGTAGGAACCATATTTTCACACAGAAATATGATTTTTCAAGTTGACAGCATCCCTTTAAGCTCACAGCCTCTCACTTTAGGTATGTGCTATCTGGTGACTTTTAAAACAGCAGAGTAAAGTGGAAGCCAGCATTTGAACTATGACAAAAAACAGGATGGCTCAGAACAAAATACTGGGTAAAACAGTGATGTACATTGATTACAGACTTTAATTCTGGAAGCCTGAAATTGGAAATGAAAATTCCAAGTTGAGATCTGAAGAACACTACTGAAAAAAGATGATGTGCAAGGAACCTGGAATGAAATGTGTTGTATAACATTACAATTATTGCTTTCTACACTCATTTCTGTGATGTATTAACTAATACTCTTCACACTGCTCCTTTGTTGGGGACCCATATTAAGATTTTTCTTATAAGAATATAAGCACAATGGCTGAATTAGCTGCAATTCCCTTGTAAGAAGATTAGTAAGAACCAATCATTGGAAGTTAAGATAGTTAACCAATTAATAGGGTTCAAATACCACTTAATAGGCTATAAGTCACAAATTAATCAGAACTTCTGAAAACGCGTTACTAAAATCCTATTGCAACTACTCCAGATATTTCTACAGTATGGCAGCACCAATACATCTCTAACTCATCAGCACTTTGTATTTTCTTTAATAGACCGTATCTTCTATAACGGAACTCAACTTTACAAAAGTATTATTATAAACACTTTCAACAGTGACTCCTGTTGATGTCATGACTATCTTCACATAAAACATTTCCTGTGATCTATTTTTTTTTTAACCACGTTACTTTAACTGGCTTCAGATCACAAAAAAGATTTAGAATAAAGCTCCTCTCAAACATTCTTTATCTCGCCCAGAAACCTACTCCTTTCCAAAACAGACAGCTCTGTCATGTCATCAGAGGAGTTTATTACCAGAAAGATTTTGTTTTCTTCTCCTTTATATTTTCCACTGAAGAAGCTGATGGGTAGGAAAACACATCACTTTAAGATAGAAATCATTATATTTTTCCAGAAAGCCTCTTTTCTGCAGAAGCTAAAGAAGCATTTCCTTCTAAATCACTCAATTATAAAGATTTATAGCATAACTGCTGGACATTTTGAAACTCAGTAATTGGAAAGCTGAATGTCTACGGTTACTTGCCAATAATGGAGTTCCTTAAAATGTACTACCTCCAGAAATTCATGCTGTTGAAGCTGTGTATACAGCAAGCTTAAAAAGCCATAGTTAAAAAGCAGTCAAATCCAACCCAATGATCACATCACCTGAACTCAGAACTACATCTGTAAGTGAAGACAGGCATATATTGGCATACTAAAAATTGAGCAATAGTGGTTCAAAGATTATTTTCTGCAGCAACCAAGAGTGAGCTTCCTTCTAAAACGTTCAATTACAAAAACGTATAACAAAACCGCTGACCATTTTGAAATTTTGTACATTCTCAGGAAATGCCTAAACTGACATACTGTTTTCATAGGTTCATAGATTATAGAGTCAGAAGGGACCCAATGGATCATTGTGTCTGACCCCCTGCCCTTGGCAGGAAAGAGGACTGAGGTCAGACAACCCCAGCCAGGTGATTGTCAAGCCTCCTCTTGAAGACCTCCAAGTTACGTGACAGCACCACCTCTCTTGAAAGCCCATTCCAGACTCTGGCTACCCTTATTGTAAAAATTTTCTCCCTAATGTCTAACCTAAATCTACTCTCCACTAGTTTGCACCCATTATTCCTAGTTACTCCCTGAGGTGCTCTGGAAAACAGTGCACCCCCAATTCCCTGCTGTCCTCCCCAGATAAATTTATAGGCAGCCACAAGGTCACCCCTCAGCCACCTTTTGTATAGGTTGAAGAGATCCAGGTCTCTCAAACTCTCCTCATAGGGTCTTTCACGGAGACCACTAATCATGCGGGTGGCCCTTCTCTGAACCCTTTCCAGATCCTCTGTGTCCCTCTTGAAGTGCGGCACCCAGAACTGGACGCAGTACTCCAACTGCGGCCTAACTAGTGCTGCATAGAGGGAGAGCATCACCTCCCTCAATCTGTTGGTCACGCATCTGCTAATACACAAGGTGAGATTGGCTTTGTTGATGGCTTTCGCTGCATTGCTGGCTCGTGTTCATCTTGGAGTCAACATGACTCCAAGATCTCTTTCAGCCTCCGAGCTGCTGAGGAGGTCATCTCCGAACCTGTAGGTGTGCTGGGGATTCCTCCTTCCTAGGTGGGGTACCTTACATTTATCTTTGTTGAATTGCATCCTATTACGTTCCGCCCATTGATCTAACCTGTCCAGGTCGGCCTGTAATTGCTCCCTGCCCTCTGGTGTATTAACTTTGCCCCTTAATTTGGTATCATCTGTGAACTTGGAGAGGGTGCTCAACACACCCTTGTCCAAATCACTGATGAAGATATTAAATAATACCGGCCCAAGGACCGAACCCTGTGGGAGCCCACTGCCCGCCTCCTTCCAGGTTGAAAATGACCTGTCAAACACCACTCTCTGGGTGCGGTTCCTAAGCCAGTTAGCCACCCACCTGACTATATAGGTGTCCACTCCACAGCCCATTCGTTTCCCTATGAGAATATTTAAATGAGCATCTGGCCTACCTTTTGAATCCAACCTATGATATTGTGTATACTAAACAAGTATTAGCTATAAACAGCTAGCAGAAGCATAAAAGGTATGAAGACCTTTTAAGGATTTGTTTCCTTGTAGCAGGTCACAAAGCATATAATCATCCATGTAAAACAGAGTGCTTGCACACAGCTGTTCATTGGCCCCCAACAATATACCAACTGGAAGATTTCCACAGCGTCCTCCATTAATGTGATCAGAGGAAGTCCTAAACCATTGCTTATGAAAGTTGCTGTCATGTTGTGATGAAGGAGTCTGATAATGGTAACATGTTTTGGTGGATATCCAATACTCTTCAGTATCTTCCACAGGGCCTCTCTCACTAGGTCAAAGACATCAGTCAGGCAATAAAGGCTAAGTAAAGATCTCTGCACTTTTCTTGCAGCCGTCTAGAAATAAAGATCATATCTTTTCTACCTTTGAGTGGCCTGAAACCATACTAGGACTCGAGTAGAATTCTTCAGTGAAGAAAGTGAGTCTACTGAGAATACAGACAAAGATCTTCCCAGCTATTGGGACAGGAGTGCAATACCACCATAGATCAAATTGCAGCAGTTATCGCCTTTCTTGAATGTGGTAACAATTCTGGCATGTCTCAAGTCACTGAGAATCTGTTCGTGATTCCTGATTTTCATAACAACATGTAGCCCATGAGAGAGCTTTTTAGGGCCTTACTTATAAATTGCAGCAGGTATTCCATTAGGACCACATGCTTTGTTCTTCTTCATCTGCTTAATGGCTTTCAAGGCCAGTTGATAATTTGGAGGATTTGCAAGGTAGACCTTAATGGGTTTTTATGGAATGGCTTTGATTTATCACCTCTGATATTAGAATTTAAGTTCAGGAACTCTTGAAAGTACTCCTTCCACCAAGCATTAATGGTAAAACTGTCCTTAAGGAGTGCTGCTCCATCCTTGAACCTCAGAAGCATGGTTCCTTGTGTGCCTGGTCCATAGATAGCTTTTTTTGTGCTGAAGAAACTAGGCAGGTCATGGCTACTGGTAATTTTTAAATCTCTTTTGATTTCTCCTCCCACTTGTTTTTTTGCTCTCTTATCTTTTTGCGGGTCTTGGCTTTTCCATGGTGATAACTGCCCTGCTTCTGTTCAGAAGTGATGGCATTCTGTCAAGCTTTGAAGGCTCTTACTTTTCTGTCAGTGAAAGCTTGCATTTCCCTATCATTCTCATCACACCAGTCACTGTCCTAAGGTTTCTTTATGGAGAAGCCTAGAGATGCTTTGCATTCCTCATGGATGCCTTTCTTTTGGTTCTCCCAAAGAAGAATGGTGCTCAGATCATCAGGGAAATCAGAGAGTTTTTCACTAAGGCGCTGCGGACAATAACTACTTTTAGCAGGGTCTTTCAAGCGCTCAATATTGAATCTCTTCTGTGGTTGCTTCTTTTGTGTACTTCATTTTGGGGAGATATGAATGGACACTATGAAATGTAACAAAAAAATGATCCATCCAGCAGTTGTTTGTACTGATCATCTCTCTGGAGATATGATATTACAATCGTCTCAGGCATGCACTATAACAGGGGTCGGCAGCCCCTGGCACGCAAGGCCATTTTGCTTGGCATGCCATGGCCAGCCCCGGCTCTGGGGAGCTGCTGCCAGCGACAGACCCCGGCCTGCTCCAAGCAGGGCTTGCAGCAGCTCCCCAGAGCCGGGGCAGCTGCAGCCAGGAGGCTCCAAACAGCTGTGCCGGGCTCCGCACCAGCGCATCTCAGAGTAGGTGGTGGGGGCAGCACAGCCCTGGTCTCTTCCCCACTCCCAGCACGGAGGTGATGAGCCTGCATACGCCGGTGCAGAGCTGGTGCCAGAGCCCACCCCAGCTCTGGGGAGCTGCTGCCAGCCAGGATCCCAGACTGCTCCCAGCAGGCAGCTGGGACGCTGCAAGCCCTGCTCGGAGCAGCCCAGGCTCCAGGGGCTACCCAGAGACAGGGTAGCTGCTGGCAGCCACAGAGTCCGGGCAGGGGGGTAAGGGGCAGCAGGGCGGGGGGGCAGAGGCCTTGGGTGAGGGGCAAGGGACACAAGCAGGGCATCCTGCCATATACCCCTTGCCCTCATTTTGTTTATCTGCCATGCCGGCATTCCGGCACCTTCCAAGGTAGGCGTTCTGGTGTTTTACAGCACTCTGGCCAAAGAACGTTGCCTACCCCTGCACTATAAACATAGTCAACCAGGTAAGCCTTCACTATTAGAACTATTAGTAGTCAAATCAGATTCCTTTCACTATTAGGACTGGAGACAAACAAGGATGTGCTGTGTGTGGCACCAACACTTTTCCATCTATATCACAGCTCTTCCGCACCTCAAGGCTGACAGACTTGCATCTGGAGTCAGCATCCAACATGGCATGGACAGGAATCTTTTTAACATCAACTGACTATGCTCCAAATCCAAGATTACCAAAACCTCCATTACTGATCTTCAGTGTGCTGATGACTGTTGTGTGCTCACTAAATTGAAGAACTCCAAGTCAAACCTGATTGCTTCTGTGAAGCATATGAAATGCTTGGACTCACAGACAACTTCACAAAAGCCTGGATATTTTATCAACCTACCCCAAACCAGCCAGCTGCTCCTTTATGTCGTGAATCAGAGCAGCAGCCGGCAGCCGCCTGACTCACACCGGAGTGTTTAGATTTAAAGTTCGGCAGGCGGGTAGTGATGGATGGAGTGGAATTAACCAGGCACAGACGCGTGTAGGTTACAGGAGTTTGTTTACTTACGTCGCCTAGATAGTGATGGACGACGCAGGCGAGTCTTTGTTCCGTTACCGCTTCGGTTACAGAGTCAAATATGCGCATATAACTTCGGTTACAGAGTCAAGTACACGCACGCAGTTAAGTTACGATGAGATAATGACGGACGTGGCGCCGAAAACGGACGGTCGCGCTTGCAAGACTTTTTACGTCAATATTTTACGCTGGCGGGGTGATCGATTAGGAATTGATCAATTTCCCAATTCTCTGGTGACAAGCACAGGTGTTTCCTGTGAAATCCCCAGAGCTCTCCGCCTTGGGCGGAAACCGTTAAACTATTTATAGGCAGAGGTGTTTGACAGAGATATCCAATCGTAAACTGTTATATGGAATCTTTAATTTTTGGCAGGTGGCATCTCTTTGTCTCCTCAAGTTACAAGGTAGTGGGTTAGGTTTTTCTACCTGTTACGTGTGTGTTACGTGTGAGGAGCTTACGTTTATCTTTGACCAATTATATATAGTTTCCCCCAGCATTTTATTTCAGCTGACCAATTATCTGTAGTACACCACCAGTGTTTTGTTTCAAGGAATTTCTTGGCAGGGAAGTCTTTTAACCCTTAATAGTCAAATGAAGATGATTTGAATGGTATCTCTTGCTCAGTGGCATGGGCACAAGTTAATTGGGTTGTGACACTTTACAATTAAAAGAGAACCTCTAGAGAATATTGAGCATTTCTCCTACCTAGGTAGCCACCTTTCCCAAAAAGTGAAACACAATATTGAACAACAGATAAAATCTGCCAGGCCTACTTGAAATAGTGTCTTCAGTGATCATGACATCAGAACTCAAACCAAATTTTCTGTCCACCAGGCTGTTGTCATCCTGACCCTGTTATATGTTGCCTTTCACACCCACATTAAGTAATATAGGTCCCCTGTCACCCTTCAGAAAATATTCAGAGGTGGCAGGCGAACAGAAAAGTCTAATTCAATCCAATTCTGAATCCAGTTCAGGGAAAAATTCAGGGTAGCATTTGGGAAGGGTGTAGGAATAATTTGCCACACAATCTGCCAAACAGGTTGGCCCCACTGTTGTAATGTATCTATTGGCACATGAGAAATACTGCTACCATCTTATGAATTTCTTTTTATACAGAAAGATGTTTGAGAGTGATGACAGTGGATTGTGAATCAGAAAGGTCTAATTGAAATTGATATTAAAACTCATTGGAAGCTCCGAAGTAATAAAGTAGTTTACCATAAAAAAAAAAAGAGATGGAAAATAGATTTGCAGCAGCTTCTACAACACACTGACTGCTTCTACTATAGTACAATACGATCATCTGGATGTGACAACACTGGAATTACAATTGCTTCATCTTGCATAAGTTGTATTCTAGCTATTGCAATTTCTTTTAGAGAAAAACGTTCTAAGACAAACGTGGGGTGGAAGGGGGAATCATTTCAGCCCAGTGCTTAAACAGTTGGTGAGGAATGTTAGCCATTTTCTACTGTTCAACTATTTAAATATCATAAATGCAGAAGTCTCTGTCCTTTTTATATCTGAGCCCAATCAATACCTTTTCTTAAGTTAAAATGGGAAAACTACAGTGGAAGTGCATCATAACTAGGGACCTACCAAATTTGTGACTTCACAATTTTCACAGAAACCACAAAATTTGGTAGGTCCCCTTTGAAAAAGGAGGAAAATGACCCCTGCCCTGCTTGCTGGAAGGGAGCTGCAGAGGTAGGAAGCCCTGGCATCCTAAAGTATGGGGGGGGGGGGGGGGGGGGGGGGGAGGGTGGAGCAGTATGCCAAACTATGGTTCTGGCTGAGGGGCTCCAGAAGTCCTGCCCCTTGCAACCTGTGGGGTCACCTGTCAATCTGTGGGGTCTGGGGGAGGGTGGAACTTCTGGGGCTCCTCAGCCAGGGGCATGGTGGGGCCTGCCACACACTGCCATAAAAAAAAAAAAAAAAGGGGCAACCAGCGCTGCACCAGGACCACGAAATCTGGAGGCAGCCGCCCTAAAATTAGGGTAGGTCCCTAATCATAACTACTGACACTTGAGGGGAAGAATCTTTTCTTACACACCTCTGAAGCATCTAGCAATCTTTAAATCAAATAAAAATCACAGTATGATATGATACGATGGGAAAACATCACAATGTCATTCCTTCCCCCCCTCCCCCACCAGGGTTTAATCAAAAAAACAGGCCTCCATCTAACATGGGATGAGTGAAAAAAATTCCTAATCTATCAATTTCATTCTGTGTCTAAGGCAGGTGGTTTCACTTTGCAACAATGAGAATAAAGGACTAGGACCAAGCTGAATACAGAGAGAAAGAAGAATGGGGAAGGGGTGTGAAAAATATAAATGGGAAGAAGCATACACAGAAATGAAATGAGATCATTTTACAAACAGAAAAAAAATCCTGGAGAGAAGCAGCTAGTATATAGAACTTCACTTGCACAAAAACAGGATCAGTTGCATAAACTTGTTGGCTGAGAATTTACTATGTAAATACAACAGCCACCTCTTCACTAGAGAAAGAAGTGATATGTAACCCTAACTGCTCCAGGTGAAAAACTCTATCAGAAGCAAAGCAAGATAAGCTATAGTTTTGAAACATGTTAGCTCATCAGAGTTATCCTCAGGGGTTATTTTAACCAGCTAATACAGGGGCGGGCAATTATTTTGGGCAGAGGGCCACTTACTGAGTTTTGGCAAGCCATCGAGGGCCGCATGACAGGCAGCCCAGGGCAGACGAATATTAATTTTCTAAATTTTTTCGGGGCCTCATGGGCCAGATCTGGCCCCCAGGCCACATTTTGCCCACCCCTGAGCTAACGTGTTAAAACACCGGTTTTCCCTGCCTACAATACAAGATTAGCACTTGAGGAAACAAATTATGTGTAGCCTTCAAACTCAACACACAGCTCCAACCAGGCCCTGAGATGGCACTGCAGCAGCTCTTTTACCATCCTAGCTCCCTATTCCTAATTCACAAGACTGCACTAAAATTTCAGGAAAATTATTTCCATAGCCAGACATCTTCTGACCTTATAGGCCACTGGTGTTCAACCGTTTCCCGCCAGTGAGCCAGATAGGTAGCGCCCTATCCATCTGCAGGCCAGACCCTGCTAGTGGTCCTGATCTAGCACCAGGGCAAGCATGTTGGACACCATCTGACCATGCAGAAGGGAATGGGGAGAGGGAAGCAACCCAGCCACAACCTGGCCCCACAGGGAAAGGGATGTGGCTTGGCCTTGTGAAGGAAAATAGGACATGGCTTGGTCCACACGGGGGCCCTGTGAGGGGAGGGGGCATGGCCCAGCTCCACAGGGAAAGTAGGTGTGGCCTGCCCCCAAACCAGCCCTGCAGGAGTATGAAACGGACATGGCCCAATCCTGATCCAAATGTGGAGGAAAAGGGGTATGGCCCAGTTGCAACTGGCAGTGCAGGGCTTGGGAGTTTGGGAATTTGACAGGGGGACAGTGGACATATGGAAACCATTCCCCTGCCACCAAATTCCCCACCCCATGGGGAACTCCACAGGCTAGATGCGATGGCGCTGTGGGATGCATTTGGCCTGTGGGCTGAAGGTTGAGCACCCCAGCTATATGTGAACATAGTGCTTTTATCATCATTGAAACAGCTGGATTGAAGGCAAGCTGTATAGGCTCGAATTTACAAACATAATGCTATCCATTTCATACCTTTTTTTTTTTTTTTTTTTTTTTTTTTTTTTAAGATATTTTACAGTGATCTACACAATAACTGGACAAATTCCTATTTAGCTCTTTAAACCTTGAATGGCAAGAGTGAGCAAAGGCAATGAGGCCAACACTTGTAATGGGTAAGTGCTGACTCAAGATAGTTTTAGCCTAATTAGTCCTCTCAAAGACAAAGGATTAGAAGATATTAAGTGGTATGAAAAGAACAAGGGATGCAAGTACTAAACTAAAATTACCAGTACAATTTTCTCAATTATCTCCCTCTTTTCTGCTAAGAGTCTGGTCCAGCTGGCTCCTCTCACCTCTGCGTCACAAGGATAAGTTCATGTCTTCAGACCATGATTCGGGCTCACAGCTCAGTGCTGACTCTGCAATGCAGCATTAAGACATGATGCAGATTTATTCATGGAGTTCTTTGGAAAGGATATGAGACTTCTGCCAGTCTCTGGAGACAGTCCAAGTAGAATTTATGGACCCTACAACACTTCTCAAAAAAGCAAATCTGGCCATCCTGGCCAAATTTCCTTTATTATGGAAGTAGCCAATGTACAGAGTACTCAACTCTACTTCAGACTGCTTTTGCTCATCCCTAAAAAAACCAAACACTACTAATACAGTATCGTAAGCATTAGCAGCAGTTTCTGCCTGAAGAGGAAACTATAAAACAGCAGGAGCTATAGTACAACGAACACAAAAAAGGAGGGCAGAGTAGGCTGAAGGGGCAGGAGACCTAACCTCTTCCCAAACTGACATACAAGCTGGCAGCCTGGAGGAAGCAGGAAGCAGTCATGAAGTAAAACAGAACCAGCAACAGCAGAGAAAAAGGCTGAGAGAGCAAGCAAGGCCGTGAGTTGGTATCCTGAGGAACAGCAGAGTTTATTGTGCACATTTGAGCAGGATGGAGCCAAGCAACTGGCAGGAAAACCCAGCATGCTTTTTTCAGTTCTCTGAATATCTAGTACAAAGGTCCCCTCAGATTGGCCAGGAAAATAAGAGAAAGGAAATAGATAGGTGTTTACTCCTTGATTATTTTTCCTCAGAATGCTACTAGTTCTACCTTTAGTCAGCCTTGGCTAGAGTAGGACATTTCTGTCCACCTGTCATCTTAGCTTGAAGGAAGGAACTTGGAGTTCTGATTTTTTGCTTTGTTTTCTTTTAAGGAGTCAGGAGGACTGTTCAAATTGATGGAGCTTTGCAAAATAGAGGCAGTCTTATATATAACCAAAACAGTTTGTCTGGTAGAAAGCATTTCATGGTCACTTTCTGCCTACACAGTCACAACCCAACACCAGGAGCCAATTTGTTTTTTGAGAGCTGGTTCCCGAGCTATGCTCTGATCATACCAGTCCCTCTCCTTTCAAGCAGAAGTACAAGATGCGTTGAGTCAGGGCTGTGAAATTTTGGTAAGGCATTAGACAATGGATTTGTATAGGATGGTTTGGATAGGGATGATCCTGCCTCAGGCTAAGGACTGGACTATATGACCTGTGGAGGTCCCTTCCAACCCTACTTCTCTATGATTCTATGCAAGATATCAACCGAAAATTTCTCATAGACTATAGTGCATCTGCTGGCTCAAAATGTGTGGTTTACAGACTAGGGAATAGAAAATATGTAAAAACCAAGATATAGTCTAAATAAACAAAAAGAAGAAAATTCAACTGTTGGTTCATAAAGAAATTGATATAATCTGATTCATTCCAAAGGATGATAACAATATATGAGCTACCTATTTGCAATTGCCAGATGTGTCCATGCATATTAAAATTCAAATGAATTGCTCAAAACAAAGACTGAATTTTTTTTTCAGCATAGCAGATCTTAATTTCCATACGAGTTAAAATGCAGCACTTTGTCCTTTATTCATCTTGACACAACTTAAGAGTTGTGAGTAAAGGAAATTTCTATGAAAGTGAGACAGTAGCAACATTGGTCTTGACCAATGAACTTCAGACAAATATTCTGCATGCCTCCAAATACAGCTTTAGTGATATACTTAAAAGCTGAAAGAAAATACCAAAGCATGCATTCCTATGTTCTGTACTTTGGGATGCACACAGCTGATAAAGTCTAACCCATCTTATTTCCAATAAAAATTAAAATGCAGCAAGTCAAAAGACTAGTGGGTTAATTCATTTAGCTGTTCTGGTCTAGTCTACACTAGACTGTTTGCTGGTATCATTCTACCCACAAACCTCTCTTACAGCCGCTACTGGCATCTCTTATGCAAATTCCCTAAGTGAAATAAGTTAGTATTGTAAAAGAACTTTTTCTGCTATTTTTAATCCATCTACACAAGGGCTTCTACCACTATAAAAAATCATAGACCATAAGGGGAATAAGCCAACAGTGTGCTCTTGTTGCAAAGGAAGGCCAACAGGAGTGTCACTTGCAAAATAAGGGAAGTGATTCTTCTGCTCTATTCAATGCTGTAAAACCTTACCTGGAATACTGTGTCCAATTTTGGGCCCCACACTTCAAGAAGGATGTGAAAGATGTACACAGTTTGGAAAGAGTCCAGTGCAGAGCAGCAAATATGATGGAGGGGCCTGGGAAGCAAGTTTTATGAAGAAAGAGTGGAAAAAATAAAGGGTTATTCAGCCTAGAGAAGAAAAAAGACCGAATGGGAGGAGGGGGATTTGATAAGTCTTCAAACACCTGAAGGACAATTGCAGAGAGGATAGAGACTGGCATTTCTCTGTTGCCATAGAGGACAGAACTAGGACCTCAAGCTGCAGCAGGGGAATTTTAGGTTGGAGATTAAAAGGAACTTTCTAACTATGAGGGTAGTCAAGCATTGAAAAAAAACTCCCTAGAAAAAGCTGTGCAATTTCCATCCTAACTAAACCATCCTTTCAAGACAGACACTTGGCCAGGATGGTTTAGTCAGGGATGACTCGGCCTTGGGCCAGGATGGTTTGGTTAGGGATGACTCGGCCTCAAGCCAGGGGCCATAACAGATGACCTTGCAAGGCCCCTTTCAACCCTACTTTCCTATGATCCTAAAAACACTTAAAACAAACAAACAAACAAACAACTTACCTGTGACTTATACCAGAAAATGTTTCTAATGTACACAATGCCTTATATTAAAATCTTTTAGTGACAGGAGGCAACTTGAATGGTAAATTAAATAAAATTACACTAAAATCTCACATATATAAAATTATGTATTGAAAACAAGGGTCTGAAATAAGAAATCTGTTTAAACAGGAAAATCAGATGTACAGCTGGTATCTAAAACTTAAGTTATTAAAATAGGAACAGCCCAAACATGAACTATTTTGGAGTTTCTTAGTGATCTATGCTAAAAGATATCCCCCTTTTGCCTGGTAATGGCTGTAGCATGCATCTTTAAAAAGGTTAATACCTACACCATTACAAGAATCCAGGGCCCTAGCCAGACACTGACAAAAGGCCATCTCGTGACTCTCTCCATGACCCTCCTCTCCCCACTTTAGTGTGGTAGTGGCAAAGGAACCCTCACTTCTCTCGGGAGAGATGGGGGAGTGGAGGTGGCAGCAACACAGTGCATCCCCCTATCCACCCATCATTACAGCAGTACCTTAATTCCCCTTGGAACCATAAGCATGTCTCCGGTTCCTCTCTCTCTTCCAAGAGACACAGGAAACAACAGAAAGCCCTTCACACAATTGCTGCAGGAACTGTGGTGAATAAGCTGGACTTGCTATTCTCTTCTCCTCCTGCTACCCAATCTTCTTCTATGGATATTGAGAAGCAGCCCACTTCAGTAAAATAGGTTTTGGAGTCAGTACCCTACTGAAATGCATTAGACAATATACACCTTATAACACTATTGTTATCCAGGGATCAGTGTACTGTTTACTCTCAGGTCCTATTTTCAAAAATATTTCTTTCCCATCATGACAGCCAAAATAGAAATAGGGGAAGTTCTGATGTAAATCACATGATGACTATAAAAAGTGAGGGCTGAAACCCCAGAAGATAGTACCTAAACTTTTAACCAGTGTTGTTAGTGCTTCCTCTTCAACTGGCCAAATCAAATGACTTTGCTCCAGAAGTCAGATAAAGCTGAGCAACAGACAAAACCAAAGTCAAATTCTGGAACAACTAGACTTTGAAGACTTTACCTTCAAAAAAAAAAAAAAAAAAAAAAAAAAAAAAAAAAAAAATTAGATAAAGATCCCTGGGGCCTACAAAAAGGTATTTTCCCACTGTTACTACAAACTATGGCAACAGATAAAAACAGAGTTCGGGAAACTCAGTAAAAGACTTACAACCCTGACCCACTGAGTGAAAGAAAAATTTGAGGCCAACTATCCTGTTCTTTTCAGATTTGAGGACCTTATAATACTGGACAGAAGTAGATATTCAGAAAGAAAGTAAAAAAAAATAAATAAAAAAATCTTGACTTTAAGTAAATACAGTTAATACAACAACACACCATCTGCCTGTCATATTTGACTATCAGAGGAAACCAAACTTCCCATAACATCTTTATTTTCTAGTACTGAGTTTGGTGGGAAAAACTAGTTTATCACTGGCACATGCTGACTGTAAACAAGTTTCAACAAGTTGGCACGAGTGTAAAACGAACCCAAGTCGTGGCCTCTTAAGTCTGGCTGTCCGAGCACATGCGCTTGCAGCAGCTCAAATAGAAGCAGTGCAAATTTGAGCCAGGGCTTTTTGTTTCAGCGCACGTGCTTGGACATGCACTTTGTTGTGGAGCAAATTGTGCCACTTGGGGCAAAATAACCCTGCCTGGCTCCTCCGGGATCTGCAGCCAGGGGAACTAGAGCCAGCACCTGTGCTGTCCCCAGCAGTATAAAAAGCTGCCCTGTCCTGGCCCCAGCAGTATAAAAAGCCACCCTGGCAAGCAGCTCAGGGCTACTAGCTCTCAGGAGCTTCTGGGGCCCAGCCAATTGGTATGTGGGGACACTACCCCTTGTGCCAGCTGGACTGCTGAAGCAGCCCTGAGAGTTCCCTGCACCCTCTACCCACTGCAGCAGTCTGGCAGTGGGGGCTGCTGTCTGGTTATCACCTGCTTTGCACCTGCCAGATTTGGATGGG
>NW_005842617.1:109423-115570 GCF_000455745.1 Alligator sinensis | reverse complement strand
GGGGGAGGGTGGGGGGAGGGGCTGCGGGAATGGGGGGGGCCATCAGGGGTCCCCCCCCATGGCCCCCTCCAGCCCCTCTGACCCCCTACTCACCAGCACCAGAGCCCTGGTACTGAATCATGCAGCCTGGCCCACCGCATGTTTCAGCACCAAGGCGAGGGGCCAACCACAGAGATGCTCTGGCAGCCAGAGCGTCTCCATGGAGGACCCATGGTTCCCTCAGGGAACGGTCCCAGACCCCGTGCTGTTTTTTTAAGCTTCCATTTTTTTAGACCCCCTGGATATCCAGGGGTCTAATTTTCTCCCTGCGCTGCAAGTTTGCAGCGCAGGGAACATTTTTTCATTCCCGCATATGTCTCTTACCCCGCCTCAAAGGGCTTTGAAGCAGGACAAGAAGCACATGCACGCTCGTGTGGACGCGCCCAAAAGGTGTTAATGCATCTCATCAGTAATACCAAAGCTTATAAGTGATTTGCTCCAGGTAAATCACAATGATATAGGTTATGGCAAAATACTTGGAGAAAGTGCCCTCATCTTCCTTCACCTACTATTTAGTAAAGGATGCCATTCCCTTCTTTTTTACTCCATAATATTCTGACTCTTCTACATTAGAAAGTGGTAATAGATTTGCTTCGTAACATTATAATTGCTGGAGCCAAAAGTATACGGAATATTTTTCACAGCTAACTTTCTATTCTTATCTTAAACTCTTCCTATAACCCAAAGTTTCATCAACTGGCATATAAAAATCCAAATCTGTTCTGCCAGGTATATGAATTACAAACAGACACATTTTAATTAAGTTGTAAGCTAACTTTAGCCCGTGGGTCTCTCCACTGGTCTGAAAATTTGGCAGTGGGTGAGTAGTGGCAGTGTAAACTGCAACTCCCCTACTATCAAATTTCTGAACCTGTGGGCTAGATGACATGGCCCTGAGTGCTAGATTGAACAAACCCCACAAGTGGCATCTGGCCTAAAAAGCCAAAAAAATGAACATCAAATTAGACCAACCATCACCAAGAACTGAAGCACCTCTTTCACCAAATTGCATTTCCAAGAACAAACACAGCTGTCAATGAATATTAACAGAATGCAGAAGTAAAGCCACTAAACCCA
The DNA here is from genome assembly GCF_000455745.1 of Alligator sinensis. Classification (NCBI taxonomy): domain Eukaryota; kingdom Metazoa; phylum Chordata; order Crocodylia; family Alligatoridae; genus Alligator; species Alligator sinensis. The sequence goes on along the minus strand of NW_005842617.1, from coordinate 114,454 downwards.
AGTTGCTGTAAACTATGGAGTAGGAATCAAATAAGAAGATAGTCAACTGAGAATACAACCAAGACTAATAATCTCATTTTATATTGCCAACTAAGGAAATGGACAAGAAATAAATAGTGGGGACAAATGAAAAAAATTATACTATTAATTGGGGAAAGGGGAAACGCACAATTTGCCATGTCAGTTAATCCACAGCACCTGTTTTCAATGACCGTACTGTCTCATATTAAGTAGAAACTAAACCACAGTGATTCAACATTGTATTCAGGGATAAACTGCCCTGGTTTAGCTTCCACTTTCCATGGTAGAACACATATGCACATACCACTTACATGGGATTAGTTAATTGAAACTACGGGGGACTCAACTGCACCCTTTGTTCATCTGTTTATACCCTAACTTACATTCACTATTAAAACTGAGGTAAGTTATGAAACATAACAGACATTTAAAAAAAATACTCAACACTTTGCAAACAACCAAGAAACATATTAGGAGAGGAAGAACAAGGTAGTTAGTGAGAAGGGAGGAATGGCTGCTTGAAAAGGTGAATTTTGAACCTGACCTGTTTAAATCTTAAAAACACAAAAAACTCAAGATTTATTCATTAAAATCCATATGTACATGTACAAATGTGTTTTGTCCTGGTCTGTACTCTCACAGCTTATTTTGGAGACTGCCCAAAGGTAGAACTGAACTGATAATACCAGAAAAAAATATACCCTTTTGCCTTCAAGATATAGGATCATGCTCCAAGTTAAATCTCTGCTTTAGAAAGACTTTGGTACAATGAATTTAAGGACACACAAATAGCAAAAGTTGGCATCTAAATGTTCCAAAGCTTTGTAATGCTTCAATTTCCTGTTCACTATACCTACCAAGGAAAGGGAATGCAATACAGGAAATCAAGCTGGATTCTTTCAGTCATAAGCAACAACTTATTCTGAAGCCAAAATATACTCGACTCCTGGCATCTCTCTTTCAGCTTTGTTGTAAACGACATGCAATTGCTAAAAATCCAAGCGCCAAAACATACGTAATATAAGAATTTTTAACTCAGAAACATACTGGTCTTTCTAAATGCTGTTAAAAGAAGAACCAGCTTATTTCATTCATCAGAAACAGTTATAGAAAAATGCATATCTAAATGCCAACAGAAAACATGCTTAAGGTGTTTCGTAAATATCATTAAGTTTTCATACTTTTCCATCAAAAAAAATAACAGGAATCTTAGTGACTTCTCTGGATGTAGTGCTCTAAACATCTCCTTTTCCTCCACCATTTTTTGGAGATTTGGGAGTACAGAAAAAAATTCAGTTTGATGACATTTTTGTAAAAGGCTTATTTAAAAAAAAACAAAAAACTGTGACACAAACACAAATGTATTTAACAGTGAAACACAAACCATATCAGATTTCTTTTCCTTTCTAAGAACAGATAAAAAATGTAGTGGATACTTGAGGAGTTGACAAAAACAAGTAGCACAAAAGTAAAGTAAGATAAATTGGTTACTACTTATTGAAAATAAATCTTTTAGACATGGTATTGGGAAGGCAGAGCAAATTAAGGATTTGTTTAATTTAAAAGACCTTTTATAGCAACAGTGACATAAGCACCATACTGCAATAGTCAAAGACATAAAGGCACAGTGCAACTATGAATGATAGGTGACCAAAATGCAACCCAACAGCAAAACAGGACTTCTACTTGTGATATGCAGATAGAGTGCTTCCAGCTGCCTGCCCAGAAATGTCAGCATACCACACAGAAGCAGCTGACAAAAATAAGGATCATCCAGATAATAGCACATGGAGTCAGAAGGAAGCAATCCTTTACCTATTATCGGGCACAAAGCCCACACTAAAGCACATTCAAGATATAAAAGTGATAAAAGCAGAACAAAGGAAAAAGAATAAAAACAACAAGTGAAAGAAGCCAGGATAACTCAGGTACTAAAGAAATAAAGAGAAGCCACTAATCTCCTCCCAAAAGTATCACACAGATGTGCAACACCCCCCCCCCGCCCAAAAAAAAAAACCCCACTCCCAAGCTGCATGGAAAAAATAAAATAAAAAAATAACAAGTCCTCCAACACATCCCTGTATACAATTGTCATAAAGTTAATAGTTCAGTCAAACAGTCCAAAGTACTGCTTTTGCAAATGTTAATGGGCTGCATTCAGCTCCCCTGCTTTCCCCCAGCCCCCTCACATACACACTCCAGGAACAAGGGAAAGAAAAATTAGCGGCAAAGAAAATAAATTCTTGTACTCATGCTCCCAAAGTAATACCTTTTTTTTTCCCCCCAAAAAAGTAAGGGCCTCTGCTTAAAACAGATTGATAAAATTCAGCCTCAAAAAACCCGAACATTTTAGAAGACCCGGCGGTGGGGGACACCCGTCTGTACAGCCTTCACAGATGTTTTTGTTTTTGGACAAAAACACTATATATAATTTGATTGTGTTCTCCAACTTGGTGCATCCACCTTTATAAAACAAATATGTACTCCTAACAATACATCCATTTACAAAACAAAACTGATTTATTTCATTAACAATGAGTTGATATCTTCAGCTCAGCAACTCTGCTCTGATCCCATCAAACCAAAACCACCTCAGCAAATTTAACACTATCTACGAACAAAGCAAAGCCAAAAAGCTGGAAGTTCATTGATACATTGGTCCCCTTTTGGATTGGCACCAATATAAAGAAAATTGATAGTATTGGCAATTGGCTTTTTTCTGGCTGATGTGGCCAATAAAGTTGCCCACAAATGCCCTGTATATGCGTGCAGCTGTAGCACAGCACGCAGGCAGCCAGGAGCACAGCCCAGAAACATGAAGAGCAGCTGGGTGCAGCTGGTAAGTCTCTTGTGAGGGAAGAGGCAGGGAGGGAGTAGGGCTGGGGCAGAGGCAGGTGCTGCAGCAGGACACGGGACAGAGCTGTGAGGAGGGGTGGCAGCTCCCACCACTGCACAAACCCTTAGGAGGGCATAGGGGGCGTGTGCCCTGAGATCTGCATGCGGAGCAAGGGAGGGAAGGTTGGGCTGGGGCTGCACTCGGGGCCCCAGCCCCACTCCCCCAATCACCGCAGGGGCCTAAATCTCCACCCCCACCATGCCCCTTCCCTCCTCCCTCGCCCCTTCCCCCACAACAGACTTACCAGTCACTACTCTCCAAGTTGCCCAGCTGCGTATCAGCAATTGGATTGGTATTGGCCAATACAGCTAGTTAAAAATTGGCCATCAGTATGGTCCCCAAAAAATCTCTATCAGTGCATCCCTACAAAAAAACCCCAAACCTCATAATTTCATGTGGGGCAAAGATCCAACCCACAGATCATGTAGCCTGCTGCCCTATGCCTGGGTCTTGGACTGACCCTCACGCTGCATGTGTCAGGCCAAAGCCAGCACCTGTGCCAATCATGCAGCCTTCCAGAACATACTGGAGATGGTAAATTGTGACAGGTAAAGTATCAGTATATACAATGATGTGGGCCACTTGTGAACTAGGCACTACATTTTGATAACCAAATGAAAAATTATTCATCTAGAAACAAACCAGCAAGGACATAATTAAACAGTTCATGCTCTGAAAACCATTGGTTCTGAAAGGACTTTGGAGCCAAGTAGACAGCCAACAGAAAATTGATTTCTAGTGAGACAGTGAAATCAAAAAGAATCAACTTCAACAGGATTCATTTGAACAGAAGAAGGTAGGAAATATTACCGTATTAGTGAATTAACCATGTCAAGTCACTAGTACTGGAATACATTGTCCATTTCCATAGTACACACTTAGATATAAATTTTGAACATCTGAAAAAGGTACACAAAAGGTACAAGAATGATCTCTGGTCAGTAGACATACTGTACAATGAAAATAAAGTTTTAAAAAATAGTTTTTTTTGTTTTCGTCTCTAATGGAAAGAAGTTTGACACATCTTTAATTGGACCAGACCTAAAGTAGGGTACTTGGCATAGATTCATAGATTGTAGAGTCGGAAGGGACCACAATGGATCATCGTGTCCGACCCCCTGCCCCTGGCAGGAAAGAGGACCGAGGTCAGATCACCCCAGCCAGCTGACTATCTAACCTCCTCGTGAAGACCTCCAAGCGAGGTGATAGCACCACCTCTCTTGGAAGCCCATTCCAGATCCTGGCCATCCTTACTGTGAAAAATTTCTTCCTAATATCTAACCTAAATCCACTCTCAACTAGTTTACACCCATTATTCCTAATCACTCCCTGGGTCGCCTTAGTACACAGTGATTCCTCTATTCCCCGTTGACCTCCCCTAATAAATTTATAGGTGGCCACAAGATCTCCCCTCAGCCGTCTCTTGTGAAGGTTGAAGAGATTCAGCTCTCTCAACCTCCCCCCGTAGGGTCTATCACGAAGGCCACTAATCATGCGAGTGGCCCTCCTCTGGACCCTCTCGAGATTCCCCGCGTCCCTCTTGAGGTGTAGCGCCCAAAGCTGGACACAGTACTCCAACTGCAGCCTGACCAGTGCCGCATAGAGGGGGAGCACCACCTCCTTTGATCTATTAGTCATGCACCTGCTAATGCACGACAAGGTGCGCTTGGCCTTGTTGATGGCCTCGTTATACTGCCAGCTCATGTTCATCTTGGAGTCAATTATGACTCCAAGATCCCTCTCTGCCTCTGAGCTGCTGAGAAGGACATTTCCTAACCTATAGGTGTGCTGGGGGTTCCTCCTTCCCAGGTGGAGTACCTTACATTTATCTTTATTAAATTGCATCCTATTTCTCTCTGCCCATTGATCCAACCTGTCCAGGTCAGCCTGAATCGGCTCCCTGCCCTCTGGTGTACTAACTTTGCCCCATAACTTGGTATCATCAGCGAACTTGGAGGGTGCTCTCCACGTCCTCATCCAAATCGCTGATGAAGATATTAAATAATATCGGTCCAAGGACTGAACCCTGTGGGACCCCATTGCCCACCTCCTTCCAGGCCAAAAAGGAACCATCCACCACCACTCTCTGGGTGCGGGACCTAAGCCAGTTGACC
>NW_005842617.1:72097-109151 GCF_000455745.1 Alligator sinensis | reverse complement strand
CTCCGAGTGCTCGAACAGCTCTGCCAGCGGCTCAGCTATGACACTGGCCAATTCTTTCAGCAACCGTGGATGGAGATCATCCCGGCCTGCTGACTTGTACCCATCCAGCTCCTCCAGGAGCTCCTTAACTATTTCAGAACTAACCGTAGGCAGGCTGGTGCCATGTGGACATCTGTCGATGATCGAGGTGTTGGGAATGATCAGGAATTGGCTTAGTCAGTACATAGAAATACTGAAGCGAATAACTCACTGAAGAGCTCTGCTTTTTCCCCCCCGCGTCAACCACCAACTGTCCTGATTTGTCCTGCAGGGGCCCTGTGTTGCTCTGAGCTTTCCTTTTGCCCACTATACACCTGAAGAAGGACTTTTTATTGTCCTTGATTGTTGAAGCCAGCCTGAGCTCAAGCCCTGCCTTGGCCTGTTTAACTGATTCCCTGCAATAGCGCAACAGGGAGATATATTCCTCCTTGATGGCTGCTCCCTGCTTCCATTGCCTATACATCTCTTTTGCCCCCAGACTCTCCTGGAGTTCCCTGTTCAGCCAAGGGGGCTTTTTTGCCCCCTTACCTCCCTTCCTACGTAATGGGGTACACTCCTTTTGAGCCCCAAGGACCACTCCCTTGAGATAGCTCCAACCCTCCTGGACCCCCATATGCTCTATGTTCTTGAGTTGTATTCCCTCACTAACTAGCCTTCTAAGCTTGCTAAAGTTGGCCCTTCTGAAGTCCAACACCTTAGCCCTACTAGTTACTTTACCCACCCTTCGCTGGATAGTGAACTCGACCAAATGTTGGTCACCATCTCCCAGGCTACCATGAACTCGCACATTCCCCACGAGATCATCCCCTGTTGCTAAGACCAGGTCAAGCAAGGCACTACCCCTGGTGGGACTAGACACCACCTGGGTTAGGTGGAGGCCCTGCACACAGTGTAAGAACCTCCATGGAGCAGCTTGTTTTGGCTATCTTCTCCTCCCAGCAGATATCTGGGTAGTTTAGATCTCCCATGACCACCTCCTCCCCCTCGCCTGTGTGGCGTCTGCTAGCTGCCTGGAGAATACATCGTCTAGCTCTTGATCCTGATCCTATAGTAGACCCCCACAACCAAGTCCTTTTCCCCTGGCCCCCTGTGGATCCTGACCCACAATGCCTTGGTGTTCTCCTCCACCCCCGCCTTAATGATAGAAGGCGTATACTGCTCCTTAACAACAAGCCTTCTTCATTATTTTGTAAGACAAATGGAAACTTGACACCCTCAGTTATTTCTCCTCAAGTTGCTTGGCTCTCTCATGGTAGTTATGTATCTTTTTTCAGCTCAAAAAATGTTATTCAGGAGTTTTCATGGTCATAGGCTAAGCACTTGTTGAATACTTCACTGACCAGTACCGGGTTTGCGCTGAATGTTTCTCTCTAGCAGCCATGTTTCAGGGGTGCAGGTTTTAGCTGTGTTGGTCTAAGGACATAGGCAGACAAAGTTCTCTGGATAAACCCGATATCTTTTATTAGACCAACTAAAATATTTGGAAAATTTCTCCTTAGCAAGCTTTCAGGCACAAACAGCCTTCATCAGGCTGACAAAACATCTGCAGATGGTCTGTGCTCTTTCTGGATGGAGCAGTAAGTAGTCAGAGGCCAGTACATATGCAAGAAAGCCAAATGATGCGGCCAGGAGTAGTCTGAACCATATCATGAGTGACTACAGGGCTCTGGGGTCCAGGCTTAGGAAGACAGGTGCACAGGTGATCTTCTCATTGATCTTCCTGGTCAGTGGTTGTAGTCAGCATCACAACACCTGTATCAAAGAAGTCAACCTGCGGCTCCAGAGTTGGTGTCATTGTGAGGGTTTTGGCTTCTTCAACCATGATCCACACTTTCGCAAAAGGGGCATCCTGGGACATGATGGTCTTCATCTCTCTTCGAAAGGTAAGAGTCTGTTCTCTTACAGGTTGGCTGATCTCCTAAGCAGGGCTTTCAACTAGGTTCGTCAAAGGACAGGGATGCAGACGACAGAGAACCTAGTGTCAACAAGCCATGCGCTAGAACAGCCCACGTAAGTACTAAGGGGCCCAATGGGCATCAAGACAGGGGGGTACCAAGGACACCCAGCGGGGGGCTCAAGCGTCTCTATACTAATACTAGGAGCATAGGGAACAAGCACGAGGAACTCACACTCCTGCTTGCAAACAAGACCTTCGACTTAGTTGGGCTAACTAAAACTTGGTGGGACACTACCCATGATTGGGCAGTAAGAATTGAGTACAGACGAGATAGAGTAGGAAGAAAAGAGTGACACTGCCCCACCCCCTATGTCAAGGAGCAATATACATCTTCCATAATCAAGACGGGACCAGAAGAGGGGCAAATTGAGGTACCGTGGATCAGAATGCAAGGGGGTCAGGAGGAAATAGACTTGGTAGTGGGGGGGTCTACTACAGGCCGCCATAATCAAGAGGATGGAGTTGGACCTGGAATTCTCCAGACAGCTCTTAGAGGACGAAAAGTCAAGGGACGTGGTTGTCATGGGTAACCTAAATTACCCAGACATCTGCTGGGAAGAGCAGTCAGCTAGATCCAACCATTCACATAGGTGAAGGTCCTATATGCAGGTTAAGAAACTAACGCAGGAGGTATATGGTCCCACTAAGGGAAATGCCTTACTGCACTTGGTGCTGGCTACAGGGAAGGACCTGGTGGGGGATATACCAATGCAAGGCAACCTGGGGGACAATGACCATCACTTGACTGAATTCACCATCCGGTGTAGGGTAGGAAAGATAACCAGTAGAGCAGAAGTGCTAGACTTCAAAAAGGCTAACTTCAGTGTGCTCAGGAGATTAGTTAGCGAGGCACTGAAGAACAGGAGCATTGGTGAGATGGGAGTCCAGGAAGGATGGTCATTCCTAAAGGGAGCAATCCTACAGGCACAGAAGGAGACAATCCCATTCCACAGGAAAGGGGGCAAAAGGGCCAAGAAACTCTCTTGGCTGAACAGGGAAATTGAGGAAAGCCAAGGGGCAAAAGAAGAGGCTGTGGAAGCAGGGGGTAGCTACCAAGGTGGAGTACACCTACTACTTGGCCCACACTTGCAGGGAGGCAGTCAGAAAGGCCAAAGCAGAAATGGAATTTAGGCTGGCAACAAAAATTAAAGACAACAAAAAGTCCTTCTTCGGGTATATAGGGAGTAAAAAGAAGGTGCAAGGTAGCATAGAACCCCTACAGGATAAATTAGGGCAATTAATGACAGATAGGAGAGACAAGGCTGAGCTCTTCAATGAGTTTTTTGTCTCTGTATTCCTGAACATGGATCAGGACGTATGTCCCAACTGGATCATAGGCACAAAAGGGATATAGTCAGGCCACCAACTGATAGTGCTCACTTAGGGACCCTTGGAGGGACTGGATGTGTTCAAGTCAGCAGCCCAGATGATCTTCATCCAAGGGTGCTGAAGGAATTGGCCAGAGTCATAGCAGAGCCACTGGCACAGCTATTTGAGCACTCTGGTGCTCAGGTTAGGTCCCAGAGGACTGGAGAAGGGCCAATGTGGTCCCTATTTTCAAGAAGGGGAGGAATGAGGATCTGGGTAACTACAGGCCAGTTAGTCTCACCTCTATCCTCAGGAAAACCTTTGAAAAAATTATTAAGGATCACATTTGTGGGAGTCCAGTGGGAAAAACAATGCTGAAGGGCAAGCAGCATGGATTTATAGTAGATAGATCCTGTCTGCCTAACCTTGTTTCTTTTTATGAGTAGGTCACAAAATGTTTAGACGCAGGGAATGAGGTAGATGTCATCTACTTTGATTTTAGAAAGCCTTTGATATGGTATCTCATCCTATTTTCACAGATAAACTGAGTGGCTGTGACACAGATGATTACATGGTCAGGTGGGTGGCAAATTGGTTTAGGGGGTCACACCCAGAGTGGTGGTGGATGGATCAGTATTGACCTGGAAATATACGGGCAGTCAAGTCCCACAGGGCTCAGTCTTTGGATGTGCTGTTCAATTTCTTCATGAGCGACTTGGATGAGGGCATGGAAAGCACTCTGTACAAATTCATAGATTATGCCAAATTATGGAGTAAAGTTAACACAATAGATGGTAGGGAACGAATCCAAGCAGATCTGGACAGGTTGGAAAGCTGGGCGGCACAGAAGAGGATGCAGTTCAACAAGGACAAGTGCAAGGTGCTGCACCTAGGGAGAAGGAATCACCAGCATGCTCACAGGCTAGGGGAGGACCTTCTCAGCAGCAGAAAGGGATCTTGGAGTCATTGTTGACTCCAAGATGAACATGAGTCGTCAATGTGACAAAGCAATCAGTAAAGCTAACTACACTTTATCATACATTAGCAGGTGCATGACAAACAGGTCCATGGAGGGGATACTTCCCCTCTATGCAGCATTAATCAGGTCACAGTTGGAGTACTGCATCCAGTTTTGGGCGCCACGCTTCAAGAGGGATGTCTGAACTCTCTTGAGGTTGTCCACAAGGACCACTCATATGGTTAGGGGCCTGCAGGCAAAGCCCTATGAGGAGAGACTGAGGGATCTGGATCTCTTCAGCCTTCTCTTGCAGTGATCTTGTGGCCACCTACAAATTCAACTGGTTGAACTTGTTTACGGTAAGGGTTGCCAGAGCCTGGAATGGGCTTCCAAGCAAGGTAGTACTCTCCCCTACCTCGAGGTTGTCCCAGGGGCACAACCACAGGGGAGCTAGAGACCCTCCCCACAGGGGACTCCGGGACAGGGGCTGCACACCCCAGGAGAAAAAACCCCGAAATCAAAAAGTACTTACCTGCCACAAGACGCCAGACGCAAGAGGAACAAAGAGCAAAGCCCGCACGGTTCATTAGCTGCAATTATCTACAGCTGGAGCCAGCGGGTGACGTCAGGAGTGATCACTGGCCGGCTGAGATAAAAAGGAACGCTGACAGAAAAAGGAGGAGAGCAGGCGAGGCAGTGGAGGCTCTCCACGCCGGCGACAGGCAGCGTTGGCGTGGAAAGACGGATCCCGTTTGGGGAGGGGCATTCCAAGTGGCAGCCATTAAAATACAAGCCCACGCCGGTCACAGGCAGCACCGGCATCCAGGGGAAGACTGCACTCCTGAAGGAGCAATAGGAGCCCTGGAGAAGGTGAACTTTCCACTCTGGGTTCCCACAGATACAGAGCAGAGGAGAAAGGCTAACCTGGGGAGGAACGGAAAATACCCTCGGTGAACGCAGAGAGTGGAGCAGCGCCAGGCTATGCCTCCTGGCTCAGGTTCTACGGCAGAGAGAGGAAAGGAGCAGCTTGGCCTGATCTCTCCTCTTCTCAGCCAGACTGGCTGACCTGCTCTACCAGGCTGAAAACTAAGTCCGCCGGGCGGACGGGGGGACTACCGCCACTGCTGGCTCATGGAGCAACCCCTGCAAAGCCAGCAGGCCAAGGCATTTAAAGGGAGCCCACCCATGCCCCAGCCCTGAAACTACCTGTAGGCAAGGCAGGGGCCCCCAAGGGGATACATGCCTGCCTGTACACAAATGCCAGGAGCTTGGGGAATAAACAGGAGGAACTCGTCCTTCTGCTTAACACAAACCATTACAATGTCATAGGGATAATGGAGACCTGGTGGGACTCCACCCATGACTGGACCACAGGTATAGACGGCTATACTCTGTACAGGAGAGATGGAGTGAACAAAAGCGGCAGAGGTGTAGCTCTCTATGTTAAGAAGAGCTACCCATCCCTGCAAGCTGATATTGGTGATCGGGGTGGATGACTGGAGACCCTCTGGGTTAAAATATGTGGGGAACATGGCACAGGGGACACAATGGTGGGAGTCTAGTACAGAACTCCCAACCAAAGTCAAGAGTTTGACCAAGAGTTCACCAGGGAATTGGCTGAGGCCGCATGCTCCCGGTCCATGGTTGTCATGGGAGACTTCAACTACCCAGAAATCTCGTGGGAAGAGCACTCAGCCAAATATGAGTGGTCGCAAAGCTTCCTCTCATGCGTGGATGACCTCTATCTGACACAAGTAGTCTACAGGCCAACAAGAGGTAAAGCGCTGCTTGACTTGGTACTGGGAACCGGGGACGACCTAATCAGCGACCTAATGATCGAAGGGAAGCTGGGTCACAGTGACCATGAGCTGATCACCTTCACCATTCGCCATAAAGCTCGCAAGTCAGTCAGCAATACAGAAGTCCTCAACTTCAGGGAAGCCGACTTTGATCAGCTCAGGAGGCTTGTCGGTGAGGGCCTAAGGGACCATACCCCCCAAGGGGAGGGGAGTTCAGGAAGAGAGGTCACTCCTCAAGGGAGTGATCCTGGATGCAAAAGCTCAGTCTATTCCGTCTTGGAGGAAAGGCAGCAAAAGGGCACAGCAGCCCCCTTGACACATCAAGGAACAAGCGGACCTCCTGCATCTAAAAAGAAAGACGTACGAAGGATGGAGGATGGGATCCACCTCCAAGGAGGAATATTCCGAACTGGTCTGGACCTGCAGGGAGCAAACTAGGAAAGCTAAAGCTGCGACGGAACTCCAACTGGTTACTAGGATCAAGAATAATAAAAAGTCCTTTTTCAGACATGTGGGGAGCCAGAAGAAAAGCAAGGGCAACATTGGACCCCTGCTAAACCAGATGGGACAACTGATGACTGACGCCCAAGAAAAAGCCAACCTACTAAATGGGTACTTTGCGTCAGTCTTTCACCAGATCCACGGAACACCTCTGCCCATCACAGGACAGGGAGGCCCGAGTGAGGAAGATTCCTTGCCCTCCATCAATGCTGACCTTGTGAAGGAGCCCCTCTAGAGGCTGGACACCTTCAAGTCAGCTGGCCCTGACAATCTACACCCCAGGGTACTCAAGGAGCTGGCTGGCATCATAGCCCCCCCCCTGGCACGGATCTTTGAGAACTCCTGATGCTCTGGTGAAGTGCCTGAAGATTGAAAGAAGGCCAATGTGGTGCCTATCTTCAAGAAAGTGAGGAAAGTGGATTAAAAAAAACTACAGGCCCATCAGCCTGACCTCTATCCTGGGCAAGGTCTTAGAAAAGATTATCAAAGAGGCCATTCTTAACAAACTGGCCAATGGCAACATCCTGAGGGATAGCCAGCACGGGTTTGTTGCGGGTAGGTCTTGCTTGACCAATCTCATTTCCTTTTATGACAAGGTGACCTATCACCTGGAAAAGGGAGAGGAGATTGATGTCATATATCTCGACTTCAAAAAAGCCTTTGATCTGGTATCCCATGATCACCTCTTGGCCAAACTAGCTAACTGCGGCCTCAGGTCCACCACGTTCTGCTGGCTGAGGAATTAGCTCCGTGGTCAGACCCAGAGGTGGTGGTTGACAGAAGTCAATCGTCATGGTGCCCTGTGACCAGTAATTCCCTCAAGGCTCTGTCCTTGGACCTGTATTGTTCAACATCTTCATTAATGATGTGGACACTGGAGTCAGAAGCAGACTGCCCAAGTTCACTGATGATACCAAACTTTGGGGTGAAGCATTCACACCCGAGGACAGGAGGGTGATCCAGGCTGACCTAGACAGGCTCAAGAAATGGGCAGATGAGAACCTGATGGGGTTTACCACCAAAAAATGCAAGGTTCTCCACCTTGGGAAGAAAAACCTGCAGCATCCTTATGGGCTCAGTAGTGCTATGCTGGCTAGCACTACGGATGAAAGGGACTTGGGGGCCATGACTGACCACAAGATGAACATGAGCCTTCAATGTGACGCTGCGGCTAGTAAAGCAAGCAAAACACTGGCTTGCATCCAGAGATGCTTCTCAAGCAAATCCCAGGATGTCATTCTCCCATTGTACTCGGCCTTGGTGAGTACTGCATCCATTTTTGGGCTCCACAATTCAAAAAGGATGTGGAGAAGCTTGAGAGAGTCCACAGAAGAGCCACGCGCTTGATAAGAGGTCAGGAAAACAGACCTTACAACGACAGGCTGAGCGCTATGGGACTCTTCAGCCTGGAAAAGTGCAGTCTCAGGGGCGATCTGATGGCCACCTATAAGTTTATAAAGGGGTGTCCACCAGGATCTGGGGGAAAGTTTGTTCACCAGAGCACCCTAAGGGATGATAAGATCAAACGGTTATAAACTCCTGCAAGACTGTTGCAGGCTGGACATAATGAAGAATTTCTTCACTGTTCGAGCCCCCAAGGTCTGGAATAGCCTGCCATCGGAGGTGGTTCAAGCACCTACTCTGAACACCTTCAAGAGAAAATTGGATGTTTATCTTGCTGGGAACCTATGACCCCAGCTGACTTCTTGCCCCTGGGGCAAGGGGCTGGACTCAATGATCTTCCGTGGTCCCTTCCAGCCCTAATGTCTATGACATCTATCCACCTTCCTTTTTTTTACCCTTTCAGTCCTTTTTCTCTTTAGTTGCCTGTTGCCTGTATATAGTTCTTTTGTTGCTTTTTATGTCCTTTCAGTTACTTTTAATGCTTTCAGTTATTCAGTAGTTAGGTCCACCTCAAGGGGATCTGACTGACACCTCAACACCAGGGGTGCTCACGAGACTCGGCAAGTAGCCAGCGACAATGGGAGAGACGAGAGAGGCGAATCCAGCGGGCCCATAGCCTGCCAAGGAAAGGAAGATAATAACCAGTCCCAGAGTGGGTATGAAGAGTGGAGATCATCTAGACCGGAGGGACGGCCATATTAAGATAAGGTGGCTCGCCAGAGGTTGGCGTAAAGAAGGGGTGTAGGGGAGGTGGAGCCCCACAAATCTGTCAGGAGGAGGGACCGACCCCGAGGGACCTTCAACAAAAGACCCCTCCACTAAAAATATACTCAAAGTCATGGCAGGTGAGTTCAGGGGCCTTCTCTGGGGTGATTGAGGTCCTTCTCAGTGGTCACACGAAGCCTCACCACGCCCACCACCAGGCGCTCGCACTAAGGCAGCGCATGAGCTGGTATTCGAAGTAAGGCAGTCACAGAAGTCTTCAAGAGGAGACTGGACAAGCATCTGGCTGGGGTCATCCGACCCCAACGCTCTTTCGTGCCCAGGGCAGGGGCTCAGACTCGAAGATCTGCTGAGGTCCCTTCCCTTCCAACCGAAACATCTACAAATCTATGAAAATCAATTTTTGAAAGTATCCAGCAGTTGTTACATCTTGCAACCACACTGATTCATGAATGTGCAGCTAGCTCTATATTACACCAGATAAATTAGAAAAAAGACCTTGAGAATATTCAACATAGCTAGGTGGATCATTTGTTTTACAGACTTCTCTCTCTACTCTTTCACTTCAAAGCTAGTTTGTTGGGTTGTTTGGTTTTGGTTTTTTTTTTAAAGAAAAATGGGACAGAAATATCAGGAAAAAAAAAATGGTGGCTTTTTGTCTTTTGGCTCTAATCTCAACCTTAACACAGATCTAAGGGTTCTAGTACTCTGCTCTACTCTTTGAATAAAGTATACCACCCAATTACCTGCTCAACATTACTAGCAGTATATTATAAAAAAGAGGTTCTCTTTCAAACCTAATTTGAATTATATTGTATTTTCTGAGGGAGTGGGGGGGGGGGGGGGGAGTGTCATAACTAAGATAGCCCTGACAAAAGACAAAAGAAAACTAAATTTTCTTTCCACTTTCTTCAATGATGACAAAAAAGTCACTGTAGAAAATGTAAAACAGATTCCATAAAGTTTCTCTGCCCCCATTAGAAGATGCAGACATCAAATTATGAGATAAAACTGAACTACCTTGGGAAAAATCAGTAATATGTAGGGGGATATACTCAATTCACAATTTCTGCAGAAACTGTGAAAAACACAGTTTCCCGGATCACCACAAAAAGGCGCGCACAGAAATTTTGCACGGAATCATCGGGGGGGGAGGGCGGGCTCTTCCACTGAGAGCCAACAGCCACTGCAGCCTGGCCTCACAGCTCATTGTGAGGAAAGATGCACCACCAACAAGAAGGGAAGCAGCCAAGATGGTGGTTGCCCCCCCCCCCCCCCCACCCTCCACTGCTGACTGGCCAAGAGGGCTGCCTTTTATGCAGCCCCATCCTGCTCTACCAATGAGCAGTGAGGGATGGGGCTGCCTGAAGGACAGCCCTCTCTGCCAGTCAGTGGCAAGGGACAGGATCACACAAAGGGCAGCCCTCTTGGCCAATCAGCAGCATGGGGGGAGGTCTTACCATGAAAAGACCACAATTTTTACTTTGTCTCCTCGCACTTTAAGTAGATCCCTAGTTATAGGATAATACAAATGTACAAAGTTAAAAAATATTCCTTATTTAACATACACACTCATAATGCTTCATATGCCCTCTTGTTCACAAAACTAATTATATGAGAGGCAACCTGGAAGTCAAAGGGCAAAATAACCATGAGAGTTATTCCAAATCTCATCAATTGTGAATCTGGTGGTAAGTCAGTTTCCCAGCATCTCAGGCTCCCAGAGCTCTATGAATTCATGCTGGCATCACTCAAATTTTAAGGATTAATGGAAAACCAGAAACCCTTTTTTCCTGATATACTGCTAGGAAAAAAGTAAGAAACCAAAAGGTACCGCATTAAGTTTCCAAAAACTATCAGAATGAAAATTATTGAACCTTTAAAACAAACTCCAAGAATGAAAAGCTTGAAGAAAAAAAGTCTCTTGTTATTTCTAGACCTAGTCATACCCCAAATTTAAAACACATACAGAACTACAATACACTATCTGCACTACTTGAAGGAAAAAAACTCATGTCTCAAAAACATTAAAGATCTTTTCCCACATTTACATTGTAGAATAATCTGAATTTCAGTTTTTTCATTCAGATTATCAACTAAGGAACGGGTGGTTAGGAACAGTAGTGGTTCTTAAAGCCTCGGTCTTAGATTCTTGTGGAAAAAAATTACCTTTTTAAAGTAATTAGAGTTTCCAGCATTTAGTTGTGAAAAGTTAAAAAAATAAAATAAAAAAAAAAAAAAAGATGTTAACGTGGCCTAAAGTTTTAAAAAAGCAAATTTAAAGAGCAAAATTTACTGTGGTTTTTTAGGTTATATAAATTTCATTATTTGGAAAAGGGAACCAGAACAATTATTTTTATTTCTTTATTTTAATTACTAGGCTGACAATCCTGAGACAGTAAAGGGGAAAAAAAGACTGGAGAATTCTAAAACTCAAAAGGGCGCTCTCTCCCACTTATGCTCAGTGTTCAGTTCTCTTAAAACATGAGAACAAAGGAATGTAAGAACAATGAGCAGGGCTTGGATTTTAACTAGATCTATCAAAGCAGGTCCATAGACCCCTGTATAGGACCATTAGAGTGAATAAGGCCCAGAAAAGATTCCACTGCAGGAGAAAAGCTACAGAACTCAAATGGGACACTGAGTCCTGGTAAATATAAAAAAAAAATGCATTGCACATAATTGTTCTGTCAATATCAGGTTGAAGTAAAAGCATTCATCTTCTCTGTTTCAAGGTCAGATCTCTCACATAACTGTTTCTAGTATGGAGATTCAATAGTTCTAACATTCGAACAATACATTAAAACAAAACAAAAGAGACATCAATTCTTCTACAGCTGCCACATAGCAATATCGGACTATTCCTCTGAATACAGTATTCACAGCCTTAATCCATCCAGTTTAAACAACAGAAGTGACTTCTTACTCCTATCCCAGTTTAACAAATTTTGGGTGTTAAACTGTGTATATATATATTATACAGTTAAATATATATTATGTCTAAAATTTAATTTGTTTAAAGTCATCCCATTACCTATAGCTATCCTATTTAAGCCATCCTAAAACAAACATTTATTTCCACCTCCATCTAGATACTTGCACCTTGATCTTGAAACAATGTAATTTAAAATTTACCAGCCCAAGGAAGAGTCCTTTTCATCAGAAATGCGTAAAGGGTGGGTGGGTGGAAATACCATATGTCCTCCTTCACCCCAGGTCCAAAGTGGCAAAAAAAAATTCAAGACCGTTAGCCACTTTTCCTCTCGCTCTCTAAAAAGTATCTACTGGTAATGCTAGGCATTGTATAAAATCTCAATCTGTCCCACAAATCACCAGCCCCTCATTTTAAAATACTGGTGTTTACAAAAATAAACATTTTTTTGGTACTAAGATGCCCAAGTAATCTCACATGAACAATACAAATATTCAGATGACAGCTTCTTATTTAGCTCTTCCTAATTTTAGATATTTAATACTGGATAATCAGACATGACTAGGGACCTACCTAATTTGCAGGGACTGCCTGATTTTGCAGGCAGAACATGGGCCTGGACAGATTTTTTGCAGGAGTGCAGCAGCCCCCGTCCTCACATGTTCAACTGGCCAAGGGGCCCTGGTGGTCCTGCCCCTTGCCTCCGATTCACCATGAGGACTGTCCCCCCCATTCAGCCCCATCCCTTGCCAATGACTGGTGGAGAGGGGTGGGGCCACATGACAGGCAGCCCTTGAAATCGCGAATTCAGTAGGTCCCTAGACTCGCGGTCAGAAATAATCTTACGTTTCTGGTTTTAAGAGCGAGTGCTGCCGCCCTGGCAGAATTGGTTATCATCGTGACATTCAAGTTTAATCTACTGTCTAGAACAATATGCCACACCCCACTAGCTTAAGTAAGTCAAATTCAACACTGTGAACACTGCAGGCTTCTGAACATGCATATGCTTTTGCTTTAAAGTACATGTACATCAGATAAAAAGCTTTAGCCCCACTCTTTACCACTGGAGAGAGAAGTGACTAGAGGATGCAAGAAAGAAGAGATTCAAATTAATTGGCCATGCCTTCAAGCCCTCATTGCATAGCAATAAGCTGCAAATTTAGACAGTGCTGCACACCAGAAATGCAAAGCCCTCTACATAAACTCATCAAAAACCTAATCCAACCTTCACAGTACAGCTTGATTGATTTCAATAGGAAAAAGCCATCAGAAACTTCAAATAAATAGGCATAAATGTCCTTTGTATATTTCTGTTCATCCATCCTCTCTCTAGAATGTCACTTTGGTTTCTGTCTCTTCGCTTTAATCTCTGGAAGCTGCTGTACTTGGGGTTCAATTACTTCAAGTACTCCCCATTCCCTCCTGCACCCTGAAACAGTTCACCACAAAACTTCAAACTGAAGCTTATATAAAGTGTCCAATGGGGTGATTTATCAAGCAGCACCATTGTTTCTTTGAATATCTTGGAAATTAAGGGAGAAAGTTCCCGAAAACAAAGCGGACAAATCCAATGTACTACAAAGATACTGACCTATCCTGTTATCTTTTAAATATCTGACTAAAATTGAGAAAGTCAAAATTAAGCACTCAACAAATTCATGTTATTATAAACAGGTGAGAAGCAAGTTTAACAAGCCATTTATAAAGTAAGTTATAAACAGGGAACGAGTCTCAGAACAGCAGACTTCCTATGCCTGAAGAAGGGTGATTGCACTCGAAAGCTTGCTAAGAGCTTTTTTCCCCCCAACTACTCAGCTGGTCTAATAAAAAAATTAATCACATCTACTCAAAGAACCTTGCCTGGTTATCACAGAACATTCATCTACTTTATATTCATGGCTTTTTAATAACAGCAAAGATTTGCAGGCATGAAAATCTAAAAAAATTAAAATTAAAAAAAAAAATGCTGTGATAGTTAAGCGCACTTGTTTAATACAGTTCCATCTTCCTAGGATTTGTTTTAATGTCTACCCCTCCAAAAAATTGCTTCTTGTTTGTACATGTCTTGCATGTCATTTACTACTAGCTCCAAAAGTCATACTAGGAGTTAGCAGCATGCACTATAGTAAAAGCTGCATAACAGTTTTTCTTCCAACTCCTTTACATGCTAATGAGAGCACGAAGAGAGCAGATGTCTTTCCCAGGGCAGTATAAAAGTAGAGTCATTTACATTTGTAGATTTTCAGTTTCTACTATTAAAAACATTCCCAACACTAAAAGCAAACAAATTTCCAAATGTCAAAATATATATTATAGTCCTAAATCTACAGACAGGCTGTTCAAATTTTGTTAAGCAGGTGCAGAACAGAGAAGCCAACACAATTCACTGCCATCATTATCTCCATAGACCTCAGCATAACAGTTAAAAATTAGGCCTGTGCAAAGCAGCAAGTATTTGCTTTGGATTCCGCCAATTCGGAGGCACAGTGTTTCAATTCGGCAATTCAAATCACCGTCTCGATTCGATTCAGTCGATTCAGATGCAGAGATTTGGCCACGGACTATACAGGTAGCAGTCCTCCACGACACTGGACACAGCTGCCTCCAGCTGGTAAGTCTGTTGTGGTGGGCAGAGGCAGGAGGGAAGGGGCGTAAGGGAGGCCAGATCAATGCCCCCACAGTAAGGGAGGGATTGGGGCTGGAGTTGGGACAAGCTGCCCAGGCAGGGTGGAGAGGCGCAGGACTCAGGGAGGGAGGCTCCCGCCACTGCACACTGCCGGTCTAGGAGCTGCTCTTCCAGTGGCTCCTCCAACGGCTCTCACTGCCAGTCCGGGAAGATATGGGAGTCAGCATATGCCTCCAGATCTGCGTTGCGTGGGGTGAGGTGGGGTGGGGTGGGCCGGGCTGCGCTCCAGACAGGCAGAGGAAGGCTCTGGGATCAGGGGCTACGCCTTCCCACTGCTCGCCCGGCTGGGGCAAGGAGGCGCAGAACAGTGCTACTGCACTGCCTCAGACAAGCAGAGTACAGCAGCAGAAGCCACTCCAGCCTCCCCACGCTTCCAGGACAAGCCATGGCTTTGCCCCACCCTGCCCTGGCTCAGCAAGCAGCAGTAGGGTATGGGGGTGGGCAGGCAGGGCCAGCAGCAGGGACTACAGGGAATTTTAAGGTAGCTGCAGCCCGCGGCCCCCCCCATAGCCCCTGCTCTACTGCGCTCTACAGGGTGCGTAAAGCCAGGACTATGCTCCGTGCTGCAGCTGGGGCTAGCTGCCGGGAGCACAGCCCAGCCTGCCCTGCGCAGATCTGGGGGCACACGTCCACTCCCGTGACCTTCCAGATCGGCAGCAAGAGCCACCGAAGGAGCCACTATAAGAGCAGCTCCTGGACCAGCAGTATGCAGTGGCAGGAGTCCCCCTCCCAGAGTCCTGCACCCTCCTGCCCTGGCTGGGCAACTTGTCCCAGGCCCAATCTCAACGCCCCACAGCGAGGGAGATCTGCCCCCACACCACCCCTTCCCTCCACCCTCTGCCTACCACAAAAGACTTACCAGTTGGAGATAGCTGGGCCCAGCCATGTTGAGGACTAGTCTATGGCCAAATCTCTGTGAATCGATTCAGAGGCTTCCAAATCAACTTGGACCTTTTAATGGGTCTCCTGATTTAATTCTGATTCAGAGATTCAGCCACCAAATCGGAACGAATCTCCTCCAAATCAAATCGGCTACCAAAGCTTCACACAGCCCTACTAAAATCCAAGTCACTTTCATACCCTTTAAAGAAGGATACAAGCAGAAGTAGGGATCAGAGTTATCTATGTGAAAAACTCTCAACACATCAAAGGCTGAAGGTAAGATAGAACAGCCTCCCAACACACAGAATGATCTGGGGTAAAGCTAGGAAGGGAAGAGAATGATAAGTCTTTCTCTGATTCTTTCTAGTAGCTGCTGGACAAGGAAAAAATTCACATTCTTGAAGAGCTGCATACTAGCCAAAAGGAAATATAAAAACGGAGCCCTTCAGCAGGTATAAGGCATCCCTTTGATAAAAACACCAACAATGGAGACTGATAGGAGTTCAGCTTCTCAGCATGCTCCTGTCTACGGGCCTTGCTACAACATCCACCTTAAAAAAAAAATAAAATTAAAAATTAAAAAAAAATTCCTCTCAGCTATTAAGTAAAAGCATCCCAAACTTTTTAAGCTCTATTTCAGCTGACTAAAACAGGGAGTTTCAGTCCAAAGTGAATGCATTTGTTCTGACTACAGCAAATCCCAGGAAAAGGTAAAGGGGAGTATATAAATTTGGTTTGAGGAAATCGTTTCACCTAACTTTGAAGAGGAAAGACCTACAATTTTCTGATCTTCCTACAGGCAAATATTTAAATACAGTAAAGAACTGCATATGCACCTAAGTAAGCAACATCAGTCCTCTGCATCATGGTGTACATGTAAGAGGTCTAGTCAGATGCCTGATGAATCCACTTCTAGGGACCATCACACCAAGACCTTCGAAGCATACACCTAGGTAAGAGTATGGAGGAGCAGCAGCTACCCAAGACCTACCATTCCCCTTTTAAACCATTGAGACAGAATCTGCAACCCAGACCAAGCCCAGACATTCAGTGCCTTGATAGCTGTAGCGTCTGCTAGAAAACAACAGATGAGAACTGCTGCTGACTGCACACCTCAGGGTGTATTTCCGTCAGGATGATGTCCCTTAGCCTTACTCCAACCAAGGAGTAGCCACAAGGCAATGGGGGCTAGGGTTTTGAGGTGCCCTATACTCAGCTTACTCTAGAGATTGCAACGTTGTGGTATTTTACAAGAACTACCCCACCACAAGTAGCCCCACCATGTTGCCCCAAGGCCCTCCAATCAGATGCAATTTCCAGTCACACTCAGGGCTCCATACAGTCATTACAATCTGATTTACTAGAGATTTATTTAATCCTTTCATTTAAACATCACCAAGAAAATTATTTGAAACCTGTTGTCTTATTGTACATAAAGCATTTACGAGGCAAGAAATTCCACTTATTCAGCTTAATCAGTTAACACTGTTCAGCCATGCTGAATTTTTAGATACCATTTTATATTTATCTTTTTCACTTATTAAACTTGAACCATCATATGTTACTCCTTAGCATGAATTTGATGCATGATATACAACATTTGCAAAATGGCCAAGTTACCTTTGCTGAAACCACCTTGAGCCTTTTTTATAATACAATGTTGATCTTTTGCTGTTTTTAGTGCTTTTAGACACATTTAAGTCAAATGAGTTGACTATTTTAGTCATATCTACAAACTCCACCTGAACACCAATATTATTCAGTAAACATTATTTCACAGATGTTAGCTCTTTACTGCAAGCCCAGATTGCCAATGAAACTTATAAATATTATTTTCTATATGTTATCAAGTGATCTTTTAATTAAAGATTGAGTGCATTTGGGTTATCTTCATTGTTGAACAGATAAAGCAGTTCAAACCTATACAAAGTCCAATAAACTGCAACCATCAATTATGAACAGGGGGATAACCCTTATGTGAAAACTATTTCCAAACAAAACCATGTACTTTGTTAACAATACTGATATTCTCAGAATCATGGTCACAAGTACCTGCAGCCTCTGTTTTTCAAGCCTCAGAGATAACTGTTTTTTCGGGGAGAAATATAATCTGCCAACATCAGCACTTCCCCAGGAGCAATCCTTTCCCACTACAGCACACTGGGATTGGGTCCTGGGGGCTTGGCACCGACTCTACCAAGCACTCCATGCTGGGATTGCTTGGTGGATTCAGCACACAGGATCCAAGTCTCCTCCTGAAAGTTTGGTGATGGGGGACCAGTGCCATGACTTCCCTGCCACCATATTTCTGGACCCACAGGGAGGACCACAGCCAGATGATGTGGGGCTGCAGACTGGAACTGTCCTGCAGGACAGGGGTTGAGCACCCCTGCAGTAGACAATCCCAACATTCATAGGAATGTCAGAAAGAGCAACACTTTCCATGCTGTAGGAATTTAAACATTCATGAAAAATAAGTGCACTGTTTCATCACACAAATTTAAGGTATAGCCTTAAAAATGCATCAGTAATTAAGATCTTGCAATCTTATCCTACCTTAAACGAAACAGGTTACAAACTGGTCAACATAAAGGTCCAAAACCTCCAATAAAATGTAACATCTATCACTTCCTGTGACTGTTTATCACGATACCAGGTGCTCTCAGTACCACTAGTTACACCATGACAAAGTTTATTTAATTTTCACATAGCCAATTAGAAATACTTCAATTGCTGAAGGTAAGATGCCATACTGAACCCCTGACTACTACTAGTTACCAAAAAAGCATAACACTTTCCAGAATAATATAGCTGTAGCCCAAATGTCCTGGACTAAATCCAACTTAGTTAACTATCTAGCCAAACAGAGATGAAAAAAAGAGACTATATTATTTTCAAAACTCAAATGAGTAGTATCAAGTCATAATCCATTGCTATGTCACTTAAAATTAACTAAAATAGCTGAAAATAGCCATTTCGTAAATTTAGTTTTTGTTACTTGTATGAAAATTAAATAATCTGAACGTGTGCAACAACAAGAAACAGCCTTCATAAATACTAAAAAGAGGAGGAGGAAACCTGTGGAATAGAAATCATTCCTATTAACATGGAAAAGTTATTCTAGCCAGAAATTTATTTTCCTGTAGAGTAAAAAATAAAAGTTCAAAAACGTTGTCTTTAACCTGCCAAAAGCATCTCACTTTTAGAAGTGGTTACTGTTGTAACACAGCAAATTGTCAACATGCAGTTTTTCAGTTAAGTATCTGTAGAGCGAGTGCAATAATTAAATACTTTAGTAAATTATAACTAAGACACTGAACTTGTCATGGTAAATCATTTTAAAAAAAAAAAAAAAAAAAAAAAAAAAAAAAAAAAGGATCTGTGCCTGGTTATGGAAAGAGGCAAGAGTCACATGCTTATAGAAAGAGTTGCCAGGAGGCACAGATCCATATTTAAACAGAATGCCCTTTATTTTGCAATCAAAACTTAAAATAATTTAAAAACCGCTACCCACTACCATCAGGTTCACTCCAACAACTGCCAGTAGTACTGACTGTTCTTTTCTTACTAGCTGCTCTACAGAAACTAAAGTGAATGCCATAAAACTTTACCCCCCAAAATTCAGCAGAACAAACACCTCCCTTCAAAAAGCCACTCCACCACCAATAAAAAAAGTTAATGTTAATACTCTGTCACTTGATTCTAATACATTAGATATAGGCAATCCCAAAAGTTCTTTTCATCTAGCAACACTTACCAATCTACTAAATCATTAAGGCATAGTAAACACCAAAAAAGTAACATTAATTTATATTCTTGTTTAAATCTTCATAAACTACCCTACACTGTTTGGAAAAAAAAATAAAAATATTTCCAAGACTTGGTTTTGATGAGTAACCTAACAAGTTATTAAGTATATTAGTGTAATGCTCAATGTCCTAACAAAAGATTCCAGAGGCTTCAGGATTTATTTCCTGTTATTAAAGAGGCCAAACTATTCAGTTCTTTGCCCTTTATGAAAATTGGGGTTCAAAAGGTGATTTTAAGTGTGCCAATTACTAGTCGCATTTAGAATTTATGGAAGTAAGTTACTCAGCGAGCCAAAGAACAAAGACATAATACGTTGAGAAATGAGATAAGTGTTTCCTTGACTACATTCCATCTCTACTGAAGAGTTAGGACTCTGGGGACATCAAAAGCGTGCCTCTGATAAGACATTGGAATGGGTGCTATTTTTCCAACTGATGGACATGCTTGTTTCTTCAGGGCTGCAGAAGAGGCCCAATACCTCATGAACTACTGGCCAGGAAACAACCAAAGGAAAACAGAACAATCTGAAACAATGACTGAAATGCTGTAATTCGTTTTGCCAATTTTAAGAATTCCTATTTTGGTCATCTGAACTGGGAAACACTCTTACTGAAATATTTTCAAGGTTAGCAGTGGTGCATGATTTGAGAGTCAGTATTGCTTTTTGCTCACCATGTCACTATTCCAAGTTCAAAGGACTTCAGTTATGCCACTACTCCCAAAGGCTCAGGGCAGCTTACAGGAAGAGAACAAAATTGCTTATCAAACAAGAGAATGCACAAAACTTACAAAAGCAAATTATGTATTAAAACAACACACAATAAACAATACTAAACCCCACTAAACAATATTCCAACTTAGCCTGGGTTGCTAAACGCCTACACAAACAGGAAGGTCTTCCAGCACTTCCAGCAGTTGCCTAGGCTCAAGATCCAGTGGACCTCAAGGAGGAAGGGGTTCCAGAGCTGAGAAGTCACTGCCAAAAACCACCTCCCAAGCAGTTACACAAAGCAAATTTGGCACACTGATGATACGTGCAGAAGGCTGATCTTGACTGACCTTAAAGATCACGATGGGGTGCAAGACAGATGGCAGCCCCTTAAGTAAATTTGGCCCAGACTGCTTAGGGCCTTATAAGTCAAAACCAGCATCTTAAATTGCACCTGGAAAGCTACTAGAAGCCACACTTGATAAATCACATAACCACAGTTCTTGGAAGACAGCCTCTGGAGGACTGGAATAATGTGCTCCTGGTGACCAAGCCCCATTAGAAGGTGCATTGCCATGTTCTGCACCAACTGCAGCCTTCAAGGGTAGCCCCATGTAAAATGAACTGCAATAGTCTAGCCTCCAGGTTATGTAAACACAGATCATAATGGCATCTGGAAGAGGGTCACACCCTTCTTGCCACATGGATCTGGTGAGAACAGTGTTCCTAGCCGCTGCTACTACCTGAAGATCCAGACGCAGCAGGAAATCCAGGAACGCCCCAAGGCTGCAAACTTGAGTGACAAAGGGAGGCTGAACCCCATCAATGACAAGTATCCCAATCCCACGGTGCTGGGAAAGGACTGATAGTGGGACGAGTCAGAGGAAAGAAAGACAGTATATTGACGGCACCTCACTCCAGATCTCTGCAGAATCTCACTTAGGTGACTTACACACAAGTATAAGCAGGAGGGGTGGTCAGATGGACCCCTTGCAGACCCCACAAGAAAAGTTCAAAGGAGACAGACGATGGATGGGCACTCATCCATCACCATCCTCTGGAACGTCTCCTGCACAAAACAGCAGAACCAATTGAGATTGGTTCAGTGAAAACCAACCAAGCCACATAAGTACTTGATTGGCACCTTGCAGTCAACTATATCAAACACTGCTGAAAGATCTATTGAGATTAGCAGAGCACAATTTTCCCTGTCAGTTTCTAAGTATCTTTCTATGCAAACAGGTGAACTTGGACATAATTTGGAGGAGAAAATGCAACAATCATAACTCTATTTCATAAATACTATACTCCAGTTAGAGACTTGCAAAAGACTCTCACTGCAGAATGCAATAGTCTTATCTGCCATAACAAAGATTTGGTTATTTGACTTTCCTAGACCAACAGATCTTTAGAATATATGCCTAATATTAACAGTTGCAAGACTGAAAATAAAGACGGCACAGAGATGTATTAATACCCATTTGATTTTAGTTTTAGTGGAATAATCATGTGTGATCCATGGTATTATTCTGAAACCTCCCCCAGAGGATAAAGTTCTGACCACAGAAGATGTAAATGCTTATTTGGCAGTATGCTGCTTAGGCAGGCAAAATCTATGCACCCACTAGAAAAAGTGAACTTAATTCATACAGTATTTATGCCATCATTCTGGATGGCTGCTTCCTCTACTTAGTGCATATATTGCTTCTGCATAAGGAGAAGATGAAATAAGAAAAAGATACCTATAAACTGAAGCCTGAACTAAAAGCACTATTGAAAGGTTTTATTATTTTTAACTATTAAAAGATTATTTTAGACCTTAATTACGTGCATTAACAGTCCTAAAGGCTCATGCACAAAAGTGAAAAAAATACCCATCAAACACTTGCACGCACGCCCAACTTAACTTTCATTGTAAGCATAAACAAAACGCCCACATCTCCAGAAAACAAACACATAAGAGAATGAATTCAAGATTACCAAATGCACAGCATGCCTTTTTATGCTTCCTTGCTCTTTTTCCGGAAGTACAATAAAGAGGATGAACAGATAAATATGCCCGATGTTCCACAACATGCATGCCCCACTGCCGAACACCATTCCTAGCACTCTGCTGCTTTTAGCAGACCCAAGACAACACATCTGACGTTCCTCACCATGGCTAAAAGCTTTCTAAAAAACTGAGGATGCCACTCTCACTCTTGCTGCTGCGATATACAAGATCTCGCAAAACCTGACAGTGACCAAACAAAACCTGGAACCAGCTCAAGTCCAACCATGATACACAAATCCACATACAAGCAGTGGGGGGAGGGGGGGCTGCTCCAGGGAACATTTAAACTTTGTGGTGCAAAAGAAAGTTGGGGTTTCTTCCCTACCCCCCTTCATTCTTTGCACTGGTGCATTTCCCCTTCACCCAACCAACCCCAACACAGGTGTAAAAAGCCATCCAGACTGTAAAGCCATAAGCAGGGAAGATCCATGCCTGAGCCTACAGCAGCCAGGCTTTCTGCCCCTCTGCAGGTCTACCTGCCCCAGCCAGCACCAGCCAAAAAGGCCAGCCCAGCTTCTGCACAGGTGTGGGCTATGCAGAGAGCCCCCTATCCCATACCCACTGCTTCCTTCTCCAATTCAAAGGAAGGGAGGAGATCCCTCCTTGTCCTTTCCCCTACAGCAGCCAGGCTTCCTGCCCCTGTGCAGATCTACCTACACCCACCAGCACCAGGCAAAAGGGCCAGCCCAGCCTCCTGACTGGGGTGGGCTACATACAGAGCCTCCTAACCTTTACCCCACGGCCCCCTTCTCCTCCAATAAAGCGCGGGGGGGGGGATGATCCCTCCATGTCCTTCCCCCAGGGGCCCGCCAAGCCTGCCCCATCCAGCACGTCACGGCCCCACAGCTTTGAGCTACGTCTAACCTCCCCCACTTAAAGGCCGATTCCCCCGGGCGGGCGAGGGGATGAAATCCCCGCGCGGACAGACAGGCCGCGGCACTATCACGGTTCCCGGCTCCCATCTCGGGAAGGCCCTATCCTCCCCCATGGCCTGCGTGTGCCCGAGGCCGGGGCCTGGGCGGCGGACACTCACCGCGGCGGCGGGGCGACTCCGTGCGGGCAGACCCCTTGCTCCACTTCCAGTCGCCAGGAGCGGGCGTCCCCATTAAGGCTGCGGCCGAGCAGCGGGGTACACTGCTGGTGGCCATTTTAATCCTCCTTCTCCGCCTGCCGCCGCTCCGGCTCTTCCCGATCCCCCTCCCTCCCAGGCCGGCCGCGCTCCGCCCCGCAGCCGCCGCCTTCCCGCGGGAATGCGGTACCCGCCCACGCCCGGCCGGAAGGACCGCTGCTCTGACACGGGGGAGACCCGCGCCGCTTCACGCCCCAAAGGGGCCGGTGAGGTGTGGTTCTCTTCCAGGGTGAGCAGAGGGGGCCTGTTTGAGCGTGAGGTGAAGCAACGCCCCCCTAAATCATAGACAATTCGGGTAGGAAGGTGGGGTTCAAATTACACTTTGATTCTCAGGGGGGTTTAACATCAAGTTAAACTTTCATTATTAGCAAGTCCACCTAAGTGACCCCTCCCCCAGGTTAGATAAGGTTTTTGATATATTCTATTAAACTAACTCAGATAGTTGGAACAGTTCTTCTCCACAAGATTTTGGGCACAAACACCCTTCAGGTTATCTTACAGGAGGGCTCTGGTCTCTTATGCCCCCCCAGCTTCCCTGTAATTCAGACCCCTAGCCCAGTGGTTTCTCCACCTGTGGGTCAGGAGAATGTATGAAAGGGTGGCAGACAATGTTTAAAAAATGGATTCTCCTTTAAAGGAGAAAAGTGGGAAACTGTGGCTTTTCCCTCACAGGCTGGCAGAGTCCAGCCTGCAAGGGGCTGCTTGGGCCTCACCCTGAACACATCCATCCTATAGCCTGCCCACCTGGCTTCCACCTGCCACACAATCATCGGGCCTTGCTGAATAGGTTCTGGACAGGGCAAGGTCTGCGTGCAGCCAACCTCCACCTTTGGGCTCCGAGACAATCCAGACCAGAGCTGTGGCAAAACACATCGCATATTGTCAATGACTGCCCATTGACCAAGTTCAGTGGCAGGCTACAGGAACTGCACAGGGCCGCTGAGAACACTATCACATGGCTCGGCAATTACACAGGCTGACTGATCTAACCTTCCCTTGCTGCAACTTGAAACCAATCCCTGGGGTGTCAAGTCCTGGGGGTCCTTGAAGTTAGAACATGCTCTGAGCAGTTGCTGGTTAAGGATTAATGCCATTTCTTGCCCCTGCCGCTGTAGCTTGCTGCTAGAAGGCTAAGGAGCAGAGGTTTGACTAGAAAACAGAACACCTGGGTTGTATCCATGTTCTGGATAAAGTGTGGGGGGGAGGGCTAGAAGCTGTGCATCCTGGGATGCTGGAGGACTGCAAACGGCTTGTTTTATCTCTCTGGACCAAACTGGAGTTATCTTAACATAAGCTGGGTGGCACAGCCCAGAGGTAGCCCTCACCTAAAGTGGTGTAACTCTGAGTTGCTCAGAGGGTACTTAGTATGAGTTAGCAAGCTTCTGTTTTTTGTGCCTTTAGTATGGTCAAAGTGTGATATACAACTGCAGACTTAGACTGTCCTCTCCCTGTCCCCCAACCAAGTATTTTCCTGCTCCAGAATACATAAATAGATAAGCACTTCTAGGCTGAAATGCGTCACAGCTGTGGAGCAACAGATAACACCCAGATACCTACAAGGCACTCACCATTGAGCAGATAACTTTACTACATGCTTACATGAGTTCTTGGCCCTCTTCTTTAAACAAGGTTGAGCCTTGTTTCCTAGCCCATGAAAAGGGCCCTTTGCCTTTTACAGAGTGGTATTTGAATTCTTGAAGACAAACACTTAAAGTTGATTGTTTTAATTGTCTGCTCTTTTCTTTTTTAATCAGTTTTTCAAAGTTTATCCTCAGTTACTTAATTTATTGCCTTGATTATATTGACTTGTGAGATTTTTTTCAGTTTATTCTGGTATAGTTCAAAGATGGTGGGAAAGCTGGCTTTGGATTCAACCTATTGCACTTGATTAGCAACTTTAATTCTTAGTGAAACTGCAGTGTGTAAGTGAAGTTGACTACAGAAACCGATGTACAGTTAGTAATCAAATACCAAACCTAAAGTGAGATGGTGTAAAGAGATAAAAAACCCAAAGAGGAAAATTTAAAATTAGTCGGATAAAATTGCGTGTGAGGTGAAGTAAACAAAAGCAGGAAACTTCAAACGAATAGTGGAAGAAGCCTTCTTAAGATATAGCCTGGACTTAAAATATTTAACATTTTCTTTACAAAAGTATTTTCTTGGTTTTTTTGTGGGAGCAAGTGCATTTTTGTTTAAAAGGCTGTTAAATTAATATCAATAGTCACAAAAAAATTATGTCCTGTTCATGCATTATTGAACCAGAACAACATGTTCACCTGAAAAGTTCATATCAATTATAATTAAATAAAATATTAGATGCGTTTGCAAATTAATTTCCAGATCCTGCATGATGTTGCATAGAGAAATAGTAGCATAAAAAAACCCTTCTCATAAGTCAGACAGAAGCTCACTTCAGTGCTCAGCCATCTGCAAGGTGCAAGGTCCGGCTACAACACCAGACAACATTTCATTCAAGTACTCTGTTTAGACAGGGGATTCTTCACCAGACACAGCTGAGTGCAGAAGGCATACAGCCAGTTCCATACTCCCGCATCCAGCAAGTCATTTGGAGGGCTGGGGAAGGGGGAAACCCTGCTCCCAAGAGCTTCTTTTCAGTCATCCAAATGAAGTTAGCAGATCTCTGGAAATGCTCACCATAGCTGCTCACTTTTCTTATAAACAATCCTTTCTAAAAGTCAGTTTCATTTCAGCAAGTGAACAAAAAGACTTGAAATCTTTGGAAGACCTGGCCCCAAGAATTCATGCTGCAATAAAGAGCACATACCATGCTCATGTACCCTGCTGCTGCTAAGGAGCCAAGTCTTGCTTCCATGAAATGCAGAGAGAAATGCAGCAAGTAGGAAAAGATCCCGGAGCACTAAAAAATGTGAGCCCAACTATGTTTCCTTTAGACCTATAGAGTGGAATCCTGCTTTTTTCTAGAAGGCATCTGCTAGAACCAGCTGTACCAGCAAGAGCAAAGTTTAGTTCAAATCATGAGAATAGGCTGGCTATTAATTTATTACGTTATGCAGGATAACATTTGCTAACTCATTTCTCACAGTACTTGAATCTATTCTCATCCATACCCATGAACAACTGGCACGGAAAGAAAAATGTTTCCTGCTATTGTGATCTTGCTTACTCCAGGCAATTTGAATATAATCAGTGATAACACTTCTCTTTTTTTCTGCAGCGGAGAAAACTGTTATGCCAAGAGAGACTTACTTCCACTTCCTCACTCCTTTACCAGAGTAAACCACTTAAACTTTGCTGGTGAACAGATCTGTTATGCAACTTCTGGTAAGTATCTAAATTTCTTCATTCGTTGAATGTCAAAAAATAAAGAACATTTCAAATTTTCAAATAGACCCAATTTTGGTTTCTCTGGGGACTGAAAACACTCCACTCCTCACTCCCCAATATACACTGATGTGAATTTTGCCCTTGACCTCAATAGAAGCCTGATGAAGCATATATGTTGTTAAGGCAATAGTGAAGCAGCACAACAGTGGAAATTATTGGACAAAAAGTAGGGGTAGACAACGTCAGGAAAAGGTGTTTGTTTGTTTGTTTTTAATCAATCAAATTGACTTGTTAGAAGAAAGCAGTGCATATCCATTGCCTAACATGGAGCGGACACACAGTATAAAATTGTATAATGATGCACTTCAAACTATTCTAACTTTTCTCTTTGATTATATTCTACTCAAAAAAGTCTAGGTGTCCTACTGTTTTCTTCTAATAGAAATGGTGGCAGCATTCAGCACAGGCCTATAATTAGGAAAGGAGCTGTGTTAAGACCAGTGGCTAGGAGCTGTATATGCATGCAGTTCATGTTACACACTACACTTAACAAATTCCTCTGTCCTCTTCCCACCCCACTCCCCCAGAAAGTAAGAATCTGCAAAGTTATGATAGTGTGTTATGTAGTTTTATCAAAAGGATATCCACAATGTCAGACACAATTTGGCCCTTTCAGGAATAATTATTCCAGAGTATGCCAAGGGAAAACACAATTTGTGCTTATCGTAATCTGAGTGCAAAATACAATCTGTGTGCACTAAATTGCAATCAAACTTTGTAACAGAAACAAGTTAGTTCTGTCATTTGTGTGTTTAATGGTACTTTAATCTTTTCACATAAGTCAATAGCAGTATGTTTTCCAGCCAATGTTAGGGTAGAGAAATCATATAGGGCAGAAACTGTTCTGTAAATCCTTTCAGCTGCAGTCAAACAAAACTGGGTAAGTAACAAAAACTCTTCCAAGCACAACAGCACTTACATGAACCATTTGGCTGCATGGAAAAATGTTGCTGTTTCTCTCTCTCCCCTTTATGCAGTAGGTTGTTCATAGCAATTTTATATATAGTCCATACATTCTAGTGAATTATCACAATTCCAGGCTGCAAAACCCATATTGAGTTATAGCAGTCACTTGTTTCCCTTCACCTCAACATGTCTCCTCTGACAGACCTCATTGTGACTAACTGTTTATCTTTCTCAGAGAATGCATGTAATGACAGCACTATAATTAGAATAAAGGGATTTGCAGTTACTTTTCCCTCTTTGCAAAGCATCTGTGCAAACAGGATTACATCAGTCTTTTTTTTTTATAAAACTTCCATGGTTTTTCATATGTAAACACCTTTGCCTATCTGATCACCACTACCTTTGACATTTGAAGTTTAACAGGAAACCAGTTCAACTGTCTACATTCAGGTGAAGCTCTCAATAGCTTTGGTAGGAATTGGGCCTTTCACAGCCCTTTTACTGCTACTACATTAACTTACCCTGCTTCATGCAATCTGGACAGTAAAACTGATTCAGTCTAGTTCTCATATACTAAACCGGATGTTTTTGCAAATCTAATTGCAGAAAAGTTATGCTGGAGCAGGACAGAGAATCAGGTTTCAAAACTCCAGCAACAATTGTGGATGGTTCTCAATCAGTGACATTTTGGAATGGTTTATTTGTTATGTGTCTGCACCCTGTGATGAGGAAAACTGACCTCAGCTTCTACATTAGGCTACCTAATAGTTTTTGTTATAAATGTTATGACCTTTTCTTTGAAAAGCTCACATTTCATTGTTTGCAAATGGCCGTTGATGGTGAGCAAGGGCAGCATGTTCATTCTTTATCCAGTTATAATTCAGCCAAATCTGAAAATAATTTAAAATAGGAGCACAAGAGGAGCAACTAAGAGAAAACATTGACAGCCTATCAAGAGAAGTAGTCACAGAACGTTCTGAGGCCAGACTGTCCCCACTGGCAAAGCAGTAGCAGGGCCACAACAGTGGAGATGCTATGGAACTGCTGGAGGAACAGAGAGAGGAGAAAAAATAAAGCAGCTTTGGATTCTCTTATACAGTTCCTGAAGGCCCAGTAATTTACTCCTATTCTCAAGGTTGCCAACCCAAGACAGTATTCATCAGCAAGGGACTTTGCCCATGCTGCAGCTGGGCACATAGACTTTGGCCAGGGGCAATCTTGCAGCACCATGCCATAGCCAGGCAATGGGAAAAAGTGATGGAGATGGCTGAGTCCCAATGCCAGCCCATCTCAGACTTGAGCTTGGTCATTTTGCCCTGCTGCTGGAAAATGCCAACTCCTGATCTATGGAATCTTTGGTAACCACTATTTAATTTGCCATTGTTCTCATCGGCTGCCAGAACCCACCCTTCCATAATAACTAATTCCTACTTAATAAATCTCCACTAGTTGCATTCTCCTTGGAGTTGTAAATAAACTAGAATTTAGTGTACTTGTTTGTGATATTGTTAAGTTTCAGTGTTCACATCATGCCAATTATTTATGGTCACCATAGGTTTCTTATTTTTAAGCTTTTTCAACAAGACTGTAGATAGTTACAAAAAATGATAAGAGAAAGTTACAGGGGTGTAGGTTGTAGCCATGTTGGTCTAAGGACATAGGCAGACAAGTTTCTTTGGGTGAATCTGATATCTTTTATTAGACCAACTTAAATAGTTGGAAAACAATTATTAAGCAAGCTTTCGGGTTCAAAAACCCTTCATCAGGCTAAGGAAGTTTCTGCAGTTAGTGTGTGCTCTTCCTAGATGGAATGAAAAGTAAAGAAGCCAGAGGCTGGGCTGATATGCATACAAGACAGGTAGTCAGTGAAAATGTAGATTGAGGAGTCAATGGGTGAGAGACAGGCTGGGGGCGGGGGAAAGAGAGAGAAGGGGGATGAATAGTGGAGAGATACCTGGGGAGTCAGATGTCAGGCAGGTTATAATGTGTCATAAATCCAATGTCTATATTTAGTCCATGATTTTTAGTATCCAGGAGGTTGATGAAGTGGAGTTCATAGGCTCATCTCTGGGAAGTGTTTTGTAAGTTTCCTTTGAGGATCAGGACTGAGAGATTGGAGAGAGAGTGGTTTTCTTGTGAGAAATGTGCCCCCACAGGTAATTGGGTATTCCTGTCTTTGATAGCTTTCCGGTGTGCAGAAAGTTAAACACTCAAAAATCAGGAAAGCCTAGATTTCTAGTTGCCTGTGAAGTCTTAATTCTGCCTCTTTTGCAGATACATTATGATAATACAGTCTTAATTGTATGATCATATTAATTTCCCCACAAGATCTGAACTTCATTCAGTCAGATGAGTGTACAAGGGAGCAGAATGAAGTTGGCATGTCCTCTTTTTTAAGTGCTTAACTGTACAGCCTAAAAATCTGTAGCATATTGTCACATGCAATATTTCTTTAGAGCAGGGGTAGGCAAAATATGGCCTGCGGGCTGAATCTGGCCTGCCAGTTGATTTTATCCAGCCCATAGGCAAGCAGCACAGGTGGCGGCTTTGGCTTCAGCCTCTGCTGGTGCTGCGGGGGATGCTGGGTGGAAGCAGCCCTGTCCGCCTACCTGCCTGGCTCTGCAGGCAGGCCCTGGGTGAGCCATGCTCAGGTCCCTGCACCCCAACTTGGACTGGGCCAGCGGTACCCCACCTGCTTGCAGCTCAGAGCTGGCAGGAGCCACCTCGGGTGCTTGGATCGTGTGGTGGGTACTCCACACGTGCTCAGAGGCAGAGCAACTTCCCTGGCACCTCCTGGCAGGTGAAGCTCCAGTCCCAGCCACAGCCCAAGCCTTGCCTCCCATCTTGCCCCCACAGTGCTATAAGCCAGCCCAGCCATCTGCTGCCTCCTCGCTGCAGCCAATCTCCTGTCCTATCCACCCATGTGAGGCTGCCACCAGAGGCTTGAGGCTGGGACTAGGGCTCCTCCTGCTGTAAGGGGGACCCCAGGACTGTGGGTGGGTACAGCTGTAGCATGTTTATCTAAACATGGAAGCTGTAAAGAGGACTCACTGAAGCAGAAGGTCCACTTAGGCCTCCAAGAGAAGTTAAACCTTGCTAAAAGAAAGGGCTCATATTCTGAATGAGGGAAAACACTGCCATCTGGTGTCTAAATGGAAAAATGTGTCCTCACAAGTCTGCACATTTGGCCTTCATTTAAATGCCAGTGATTTGCTACAGTGTTTTGTAAAGTTTAGATTGCCTTTTTAGTGTATATGCCACATTACTTTTTTATATGCGTATGCAAGCTTCCATTTTGAAGGAAGAAACTAGTAAGTTTTATAGTACTATGTCTGAAAGTAGAAGAGAGATGGATAAACTTCAATTTTGAATATGGGAAACTTTCTGAACGCTTATGTTTTCAAACAGAAATCCATTTAAGTTGGAATAGATTCATAAGGGGTTTTTTCGGCAACGTATTCAGAAATGCAAATTTAAAAAAAAGCCAGAAATGAATTCAGTTTATTATATGACTTTTTTGTTTACCTGTGCAGTAGGACAGACCAAGTATCTGGAAAGTATTCATGAAAATGAGCAGAGAGATGAGTCTTATTATTAGGATATTCAGAATTTGACAGAAAAGTCTTGAATATATTTAAATTGCAGAACCAGCTTGGACCTTTGTATTTACTACATGAATTTTAATACTTGCTGTTTCACTGTAGAAAACAACAGCTGTCAGTGTACAATAGAAGCTCTTAGAAGATATAGAACGGAAAAAGATGTCTTTTATATTGCCTGCTGTTGGTATACCTTCAGTCTCAAGTGATATGTCAAACGTGTACGGAGAATCTCAGCATGATAGGATGAGGAAGCACTGTGTTAGTCCAAGAGATTCATTTAATTTATATTTAAGTAGTCCATCACACAAAGCTACTGGATAAGCTTGTAAAAAATAAATATTGGAGTAACATATCAAGTCCCATCACAATTGCAATCTGCTTGCCATATTAAGAATCCAATTAGCTTGTTCTTTTGATTTATACTGTTGCTCCAGTGTCAAGCAGCAACAGACTACTACAGCCTTGCAGGCCAGTTTTTCACAAAGAAAAATAAGTGATGTGTAAATGGGCATATTTAAAATATAGCTTGCTTTGGTCAGGCATGCATGTCCTCCCTCTCTCTTATCCTGCAACATAGCAGTCACAAGCCACTGGTACCCAAGCCACTGATACTCCGTTCCTTCTTTTTCCACAGAGTTCATCCTGCATATCAATGCCAGTTTCCCTCTGCCTCCAAGTATGGAGAAAAGTGAAAAGAGCAAATTCTTTTCTGCAGCTTCTTCCAAAAGATTATTGCATGGCAATATGTAACATTTCCTCAAAGAGTAAGAATTTGTTAAAGAGAGCTTTCAAAGCTATATGCAATATTGCCTTCTGATAACACTTGCTGTATTACATGCATGCCTACTTTCTTAAGCATCCAACTGACCTACATACAAATTAATTACATTTTCATGCAGCCCTACTCATGTCCGTAACATATTTGGCATAGGAGAATTTTTACCTTCCCTGGTACATCTTATGCAAAGAGACTACTGTCCACATGATATGCTAGCATAAAACTTACATAGGTGCAAACTTCTTAAGTCCCCCAGCAGGACCGTATGAAGTAATAATTCTCAACCAGGATGCCACATGCACCTCGTGTTCAGCCAGATAAGCCTAAAGCAGGCAGGAGCAGCCAGTCCTGCTGCAGCCCATCCTGGTTTGACCCCTTTAACCATACTCCTTCCAGGAAGTAGGCAGGGAAGGTGTAAATAATCCACGTGTCTCTGATTCTGGGAGGAGCATGGAGCAGGGCTGGACTGAGAAGGGCTTCAGCAGGGTTGGCCATCCCTTATCTGGCTGTGCATGGGGCAGTTTCATTTGGTTATGGCAGTGGTACCAGCCTGGTTGAAAATCATTGAGGTAAATAGAGGCAACACGGAAGTTTTCAACCAGGGTGCCACTAAATTTAAAAAAAAAGTTATGGAGGGGTTGTCCTGAATCTAAAAAGGTTGAAAACCACTGGCATTGAGGGAAGCCATTGGCTGAACACTTGTGGAAGACACCTTCAGAAGGAACATTTGGAGTTTGCTCCACAACCACTTAAGTCCATGTAGACAGACAGTCTAGCATTAGAAAAAGATAGACCTTCTTGCCCTACAGCATACCTACAAATAACTTGTGGATGAAAAGAGATTCATAGATTCATAGATTGTAGTTGGAAGGGACCACAATGGATCATCGTGTCCAACCCCCTGCCCTTGGCAGGAAAGAGGACCAAGGTCAGATGACCCCAGCCAGGTGACTGTCAAGCCTCCTCTTGAAGATCTCCAAGTTAGGTGATAGTACCACCTTTCGTGGAAGCCCATTCCAGATTCTGGCCACCCTTAGTGTAAAAAATTTCTTCCTAATGTCTAACCTAAATCTACTTTCCACTAGTTTGCACTCATGATTCCTTGTTACTCCCTGGGGTGCTCTGGTAAATAGTGCATCACCAATTCCCTGCTGTCCTCCCTTGATAAACTTATAGGCAGCTACAAGATCTCCCCTCAGTTGTCTCTTGTGCAGGCTGAAGAGATCCAGATATCTCAACCTCCCCTCGTAGGGTCTTTCACGGAGGCCACTAATCATGTGAGTGGCCCTCTGAGCCCTCCAGATTCTCTGTGTCCCTCTTGAAGTGCAGTGCCCAAAACTAGACATAGTACCCCAACTGCAGCCTGACCGATGCCGCATAGAGGGGGAGCATCACCTCCCTTGATCTGTTGGTCATGCGTCTGCTAATACACGACAAGGTGCGATTGACTATGACTCCAAGATCTCTCTCAGCCTCTGAGCTGCTGAGGAGGTCATCCCCCAACCTGTCGGTGTGCTGGGGATTACTCCTTCCGAGGTGGAGTACCTTACATTTATCTTTGTTGAATTGTATCCTATTTCATTCCGCCCATTGATCCAACCTGTCCAGGTTGGCCTGTACCTGCTCCCTGCCCTCTGGTGTATTAGCTTTGCCCCATAATTTGGTATCATCAGCAAACTTGGAGAAGGTGCTCTCCAAACCCTCATCCAAATCGCTGATGAAGATATTAAATAACACCGGCCGAAGGACTGAACCCTGCAGGACCCCACTGCCCACCTCCTTCCAGCCCAAGAACGACCTGTCCACCACCACTCTCTGGGTGCGGCCAGTCATCCACGCTCCTGACTGTGTAGGCATCCACTCCACAGCCCCTTAGCTTCCCTATGAGAACAGGATGCGAAACTGTATCAAAGGCCTTCCTAAAATCCAGGTAGATGACATCAGCCTCAGCTCCTGTGTTAAGGCAGCGTGTGACCTGGTTATAAAAGGCTATAAGGTTTGTCAGGAAAGACATACCTGTGGCAAACCCATGCTGGTTTCCTTTCAGCATCGTTTCCCCTGCTGGGCCTTCACAAATGTGCTCTTTGATGATTTTTTCCAGTATTTTCCCAGGGATAGAGGTAAGACTGACTGGTCTAAAGTTACCCGGCTCATCCCTTCTCCCCTTCTTAAAAATGGGCACCTTAGGGACCTGGCTGGAGCACCATGAGTGCTCAAACAGCCATGCCAGTGGCTCAGCTATGACACTGGCCAATTCCTTCAGCATCCGTGGATGGAGGTCATTCAGGCCGGCTGACTTGTATTCATCCAGCCCTTCCAAATGCTCCTTAACTAAGTCAGCACTAACCTTTGGCGGTCTGGTGCCTTTTGGACATCTGTCTATGCTCAATGGAGGAATTGTCTTGGTCGGTACTTAGGAATACTGAAGCAAAGAACTCATTGAAGAGCTTCGCCTTTTTCCCTGCGTCAACCACCAACTGACCTGATTTGTCCTGCCGGGGCCCTATGTTTCTCTGCGCTTTCCTTTTGCTCGCTATGTATCTGTAGAAGGACTTTTTATTGTCCTTAATTGTTGAAGCCAGCCTAAGCTCCAGTCCTGCCTTGGCCTGCCTAACTAACTCCCTGCAATAGCGCATCAGGGGAGTGTATGCCTCCTTGGTGGCTGCCCCCTGCTTCCACTGCCTATAAATCTCTTTCTCTGCCCCCAGTCTTTCCTGGAGCTCCCTGTTCAGCCAAGGGGGCTTTTTTATCCCCTTACCCCCTTTCCTGTGTAAGGGGATAGACTCCTTTTGTACCCCAAGGATCACTCCCTTGAGAGACCTCCAACCCTCCTAGACTTCCGTTTGCTCAATGCTCTTGAGTTCCGCCACCTTACTAACTAGGTTTCAAAGTTTACTAAAGTTGGCCCTTCTGAAGTCTAACACTTTAGCCTCACTGGATATTTTTCTCACCCTTCGCTGGATAGTGAACTCGACCAAGTGATGGTCACTATCTCTCAGGCTACCATCAACTTGCATGTTCCCCACAAGATCATCCCCTGTTGCTAAGACCAGGTCTAGCAAGGAAGTACCCCTGGTGGGACTGGACACCACCTGGGCTAGGTGGAGGTCCTGCACACAGTGTAAGAACCTCCCTGAGTGGCTGGTTTTGGCCGCCTGTTCCTCCCAGCAGATGTCCAGGTAATTTAGATCCCACATGACCACTGCTTCCCTCGCCTGTATGGCATCTGAGAGCTGCCTGGGGAATACCTCATCAAGCTCATCATCCTGGTGAGGAGGTCTGTAGTAGATCCCCACTACCAAGTCCTTTTCCCCTGGCCCCCCCTGGATCCTGGCCCACAATGCCTCGGTATTCCCCTCCTCCACTCCAGCCTTGATGATGGAAGATGTGTACTGCTCCTTAACATAGAGAGCTATACCCCCGCCTTTTTTTCCCACTCTGTTGTGTCTATACAGCCCGTACCCCTCAATGCCTACCACCCAGTCGTGCGTAGAAACCCACCATGTTTCAGCTCAGCCGACTAAGTCATACTGTGTGCTAGCAAGTAGGCGTGTGAGCTTCTGCTTATTCCCCATACTCCTGGCATTTGTGTAAAGACATTCTAGCCCCCCAAAGGGTGCTCTTAGTGCCCCTTTGCCTTGATGGCTTGTGTTCCCCTTAGTGCTTACCTGGTTAGGTCCAGTGCCTTGTTTGTGACTTTCCAACTGGGTTCTCATCAACTACCGGTTCCCTGCCCCCCATTGAACCTAATTTAAAGCTCTTCAGAGGAGATCAGCCAACCTGTGGGAGAACAGATGCTTACCTTTAGGAGAGAGATGAAGATCATCCCATCCTAGGAAGCCTTCTCCCTGGAAGTGCTGGTCATGGTTGTAGAATCCGAAGCCCTCCTGAAGACACCATCTCTGGAGCTGCCAGTTGACTACCCTGATGCAGGCATCCTGGTGCCTCCGGCTGCTGCCAACTGGAAGGATGGAGGAGAATACCACCTGTGCCCCTGACTTTCTGAGCCCAACCCCCAGCTCATGGAAGTCCTTCATGACGCGGTCAGGACTACCCCCAGCCACATCATTAGCGCCCACATGGACAAGGACCAGATGCACTGGGGAAGCAGATGCCAGGTCCTGCTTCCTGGGTCTGGAGATGGCAGTCTTCCACTTCTCTGCTGCAGATTCCTCTTGTGGGGTTTCACCCATAGGCATCGGGAGCTGTAAGGAATGGAAGTACCCAGCATTCACAGCCTCATCCTCCCTGATCCCCCTCAGCCTGCTCACCGCCTCCTAGAGTTCCCTCACCTGCTCCTCCAAGGCCCGAAGGTGGACACATGAGGGACAGGTGAGGGCCCTCCCCCCGCCCCCGATGATAGGGTCCCCACCAGGTCGCCCCTGCAGACAGTGGGGCAGGGCTCTGTCTGGGTGGAGACCTCCAAGGAGCAACCCATGCCCTTACCTTAGCTGCAGAGCTATAAGTCCTCATCACTCCTGTTGGGTGCTCCTTCTTGTCACCTTCTTCTGTGCGCCTGCCTAGCATGAACACCTGTGCAAACGCAGGCACGACCTTACAGAGCACGCTTGTTTGCGCGCTCTGTTCATGCGCGCAGCTCCTTGCCAGCTCACTTAAGAGAGCTCCAGGGGGGCTTCCCCTCCAGATCCTCTGCAGCTGTGCTGGCCCTCTGCCCCACTTACCTGAAGGGTAGTCTGCTGCCGCCACCTCTGCTGCTGCTGTTGGTGAGTCCAGGGGGCGCACGTGCGCCCACTCTGTTCTCAAGCCCCAATTGCTTGGGGCTTGACCAAACCACAGTTTTTAAGGGCTGTGCTTTGAATTTCCCGATGCCAGCCCGGCAGCCAATCAGGTGGCTCCGAGCTGAGTCAGCCAATCAGGGCCTCTCCGGGCTTCCCCAGAAGGGCCTGCAGGCTGCCCCGCTTGCTATGTCTCCCTCCCCATGAGGGAGAGCCCCAGCTCCTGGGGTGGCTGCAGCCACTGCCCCAGGGATCAGCCTCCGGGCTGTGCCCTCTCACCCATGAGAAAGTGCTCCCCCCAGCCTGCTCCCTGCCTGCACCCCACAGAGCATTCCTGTTTGCGTACTCTGCGCACGCGCGGCTCGGGAGTGTGGCTCCCTGCCGGCTCACTTAAGAGGGCTCCGGGGGGCTCCCGCTTAGGAACCTCTGCAGCTGTGCTGGCCCTCTGCCCCACTTACCTGAGGTCAGTGGCTTTTAGACACATGCATACAGAAAGAGAGAGAAGAATTTTCAGACAGTATGTTGCCTGTAAACAAATTGCACAACTGAAATTTTTTTCTAATCTTAGTAGTGGTAATAGGAGTCTAGGTATAGCAGCATAACAATGGAGCTGGGCACCCATAGATTCATAGATTCATAGATGTTAGGGTCGGAAGGGACCTCAATAGATCATTGAGTCCGACCCCCTGCATAGGCATGAAAGAGTGCTGGGTCTAGATGACCCCAACTAGATGCATATCCAACCTCCTCTTGAAGACCCCCAGGGTAGGGGAGAG
>NW_005842617.1:71265-71995 GCF_000455745.1 Alligator sinensis | reverse complement strand
CCTTGGTGAATAAATACTCACCAATTCCCTTCTGTGCCCCCGTGATGAGCTTATAGGCAGCCACAAGGTTGCCTCTCAACCTTCTCTTGCGAAGGCTGAATAGATCCAGCTTCTCTAGTCTCTCCTCGTAGGGCTTGGTCTGTAGGCCCTTAACCATACGAGTGGCCCTTCTCTGAACCCTCTCCAGGTTATCCGCATCCCTCTTGAATTGCGGAGCCCAGAATTGAACGCAGTACTCCAACTGCGGTCTGA
This sequence comes from Alligator sinensis, assembly GCF_000455745.1. Taxonomy (NCBI): domain Eukaryota; kingdom Metazoa; phylum Chordata; order Crocodylia; family Alligatoridae; genus Alligator; species Alligator sinensis. The sequence continues at coordinate 71,743 of NW_005842617.1, read as the reverse complement.
CCAGCGCCCGATAGAGGGGAAGTATCACCTCCTTGGACCTATTCATCATGCATCTGCTGATGCACGATAAAGTGCCATTGGCTTTTCTGATGGCTTCGTCACACTGCCGACTCATGTTCATCTTGGAGTCCACAAGGACTCTAAGATCCCTTTCCACTTCCATGCCACCCAGCAGGTCATTCCCTAGGCTGTAGGTGTGCTGGACATTTTTCCTCCCTAGGTGCAGCACTTTGCATTTCTCCTTGTTGAACTGCATTCTGTTGTTTTCTGCCCACTTGTCCAACCTGTCCAGGTCTGCTTGCAGCTGTTCCCTGCCCTCCGGCATGTCCACTTCTCCCCATAGCTTTGTGTCATCCGCAAACTTGGACAGAGTACATTTCACTCCCCCGTCCAAGTCGCTGATGAAGACATTAAAGAGTATCGGTCCAAGGACCGAACCCTGTGGGACCCCACTTCCCACACCCTTCCAGGTCGAAAC
>NW_005842617.1:67100-71114 GCF_000455745.1 Alligator sinensis | reverse complement strand
AAGGATGGAGGTGAGACTGACTGGCCTATAGTTGCCCGGGTCCTCCTTCCTCCCCTTCTTGAAAATTGGGACCACATTGGCCCTTTTCCAGTCCTCCGGGACTTGGCCCGTGCACCACGAGCGTTCAAATATTCCCGCCAGTGGCTCTGCAATGATGTCGGCCAGTGCCTTCAGCACCCTCGGATGGAGCTCATCCGGGCCTGCCGACTTAAAGGCATCCAGTTCTTCCAAGTGACTCTGCACCATCTCAGGGTCTACGTGTGGAAGTCTGGCGCCTTGCTGCTGCCTCTCTACAACCCCAGTGAGAGACTTGTCGTGCCCCTCGCTTAGGGACACTGAGGCAAAGAACTCGTTGAGGGGTTCAGCCTTGTCCCCCCTGTCCGTCACCAATTGTTTCTGCCCATTTAGCAGGGGTCCTATTCCTCCCTGGGCCTTCCTTTTACTCCCTATACATCTAAAAAACAATTTCTTGTTGTCTTTTACTTGGGATGCGATCCTCAGCTCCATGGTAGCTTTGGCCCAGGATAGCTGCAAAACACAGAGGAAAATGATGACTTCCACTTGCTGCTGCTGCTGCAATTGCAATCACACAGCTGCATCACAAGCTGTTTTTATTCACTCCCTATTCCTGTTGGCACTCAGGTAGCCCTGCACTAGTTATGCCACTGCTTAGATAAAAAATAAAATAAAAGCTTACAGAGGTTTATAGCAATTCACTAACTAAATTACATTGTCAGTCTCCCTTATTTTGGACTCCTAAAAAAGAATTTCATAATATAAATTAAAATGGATTTAGACAAGTCAAAGCAGTTTTTAACCAGTTTGAGATCATAAAATATATTCTGATTTTGTTTTGAATCATTATGTTGTAATTGAAGCTAGAGAAAAGTGAAATTTAAATCTATGTAACTGACAATTCTAATTCCTGAAATTGTTGTTTTAGTAGCAATCAGATTAAACCAATGCTATGCCAGGTCACTACTTAGAGTTCCAGAGAAAATCCAGGATGTTTCAGGAAATAGCTTAATATTTCCTTACAGCCCTGAGAACAATTTTACAGAGCTTTACTCAGCTAAGGACCACACAAATCACTTTAGATTTAGGTGCTTTGTTTGATATATTATAGCCTCACTGTCTGTAATAAGAGATCTGTTGGTGCTTTTTGATCATCTATGGGTGCATCTACACAAGATGCTTTACTGCACAATAGACTGATCTACTGTATAGTAAAGCATCAGTCTACATGTGCGGGACATTTACTGCGCAGTAAGTTAGGCTACTGCACAGTTAGCTAGTACCTGTAAATAGGTACTAGATCAACTGCGAAGTATCACACTTGTTGTGACAGGCCAGCTGGGCACTGTGAGTGTATCAATTTTATCACAGACCAACTGGGCTGTTTGATTCAGTTCCGGATCGAGGAGGCAAAGTTGGGAGTGAAATAAAGGCAAATTTGTTATAGCTTACACACACACAACAGTTAACAAAGATAAATGCGATAAGCAGATAATGCAGTATAAAAGAGCTAATAGTAAATAATAACAACAGATAATAACAACAGATAGATAGATCAATCTGTTGCAAGCCAACTGGGCACTGCGAGGGTATTAGCCACGCTGGGCTGTTCAAAACAACAAACAGACAGACATGGTTTGGCAACTTATCGATAGTCCCTCAATGCCAGGTGTGCGCCAAGTGATTCCAGCGAAGTCAGGCATCCCCGTTGATCAATGCTGTCAGAGGAATTACCGGGGAAGATCCCTTGATCAGGATCCGATCCTCACTCACACCGGGAGTCTGGGGTCTGGGCGTGGAACAGAAATGACCATTCTGTTCCCTCCTTCCTGCTGGTTACCTGATGCATGTGCTTTTTATACCTAGTCTTATGTTAATCTGTTGGCCTCAGGGCCACTCACAACATTGCCCTATAGCTGTTACCCTATGGGATTGAAAGGTGTTAAAATTATCATAAAAGGTTACTACCCAGACTTGGGTTTATCCAATAAGCAAATTATGATGCAGCACCTTTAGGTTTGAAATTGACATCGCTCTGCCTAAATCCCAACCCCTTTTAGGCTTCATTTGAATATGCTTTCTTGGGATATGCTTTCTTGCAATGTGTTGGGTGTGCCAAGCAGTTAGATCCAGTTTTTATCGCTAAGGCTGAACCCCAAGCAAAAAACCGTTAGGCCAGCTAATCTCACAGCTACAGCTTTGCCTATGGGGCCCAGTCAGTTCCATGAACAGTTAATTTATCATTTTGGTTAAACTTATGACACACAAGTTACATTTGCAATTTACAAACTTACAAGCTTATATTAACTAATATTACCTGTTTAGGCAAAATGTGCCTCCAAGAAACACATATTATTGCTTATTAATCCCTCTGGTTCTGGCTCTTACACTTGTAAATGCTGACTAGGAATGAATTTGCTTCCAGTCAGTCTAGACTGCAGGGGCCCACAGGGGATGGGGAGATATCTGTCCCTGGTCCTGGCACTGCTCAGCTCCTGACTCCACCCAGGAGCTAGTCAGCGCTAGGACTGGGGAGCTCTCTGCCCTATGTCCTGGCTTCCAGGTCCCAGCATGGAGCTGGGAGTTCCAGAGCGAGCAGGGACTAGGAACCCAATCCCCCCTTGCTCTCCAGAGCAGCTCTGCGTGACACAGAGCTAGGAACTCCAACCCCTGCTCACTGTCTGGAGTTCCCAGCTCGGTGCCACACAGTTGCTCCTGGAGTTTGGTGGGGGCTGGGAACCCAAGCAGGGCAGCTGCCAGTGAGCCCTCTGCCAAGTGGGGTGGCTTGGGGGCTTGCTGGCAGATGTTCCACTTGTAGGACAGATCCTGATCAGCCTCCTGCTGAGTGAGGGGGCCTGCCTGGCAGGGGGCTCAGTGGCAGCTGCACCATGCCTGGGACAGCTCCTGGCAAACCCCCTGCTGGGCAGGGAAGCCCCATCCAGGACGACACTTGCTGGCAGCTGTTTCCCCCAATGTGAACAGCCACCAGGGCAGCTGTCTCTTGGTCCCAGTGGTAGCTATCTCCTGGCCCCGTGCACATCAGATCCCTTCCCAATGTGCATGGGCCAGGAGACAGCTGCTGCTGCAACCATCAGAGCTCTTCTAGCCCCATGCATATTAGGACTGGAGCCCATGTCCCTTGCTAGCCCCTGGGCTAGCACCTGGGGGAGACTGGAGCCGCTGCAGGGGGGCAGAGGAGGGCAGGGGCAGCCCTGTACCAGGTTGCTCCCATTGCAAACAAATCTGCTCTTAGCAGGATTCATAGATTTCATAGACATTAGGGCTGGAAGGGACCTCGGAAGATCATCAAGTCCAGCCCCCTGCCCCAGGGGCAGGAAGTCAGCTGGGGTCATAGGATCCCAGCAAGATAAGCATCCAAATTTATCTTGAAGGCGTTCAGTGTAGGTCAGGGGTGTCCAGCCTTTTTGAATGAGAGGCCAGATCACGAACTTTTTATCAGCCAGTGGGCCAGCAAGCCATATTCAAAGATTGACCTCGGAAGATCATCAAGTCCAGCCCCCTGCCCCAGGGGCAGGAAGTCAGCTGGGGTCATAGGATCCCAGCAAGATAAGCATCCAAATTTATCTTGAAGGCGTTCAGTGTAGGTCAGGGGTGTCCAGCCTTTTTGAATGAGAGGCCAGATCACGAACTTTTTATCAGCCAGTGGGCCAGCAAGCCATATTCAAAGATTTCACAGGAAGTGGTATCATATCAGGAAGTGATGTCACGTGACCTTTGACACCAGTGAAGTTGCAGGGGTTGACATGGTGCTGGTTGACATGGCATGCATGCCGGGGTTGACATGGTGCTGCAGGAGCCGCTTGGCTACAACCGGGTTGACCTGGTGCTGGAGAAGCCGCGGGGCCAGGCACCCGGGGCCCCGCAGTTTCTGCCGGTGCCATGCCTGGGTTGACATGGTGCTGCAAGACCCGCCTGGGCAGAACCGGGTCGTACCAGCCAGGAAAAGCAGCATGCAGCTGATGCTGGCTTCCCATGTGC
>NW_005842617.1:66481-66682 GCF_000455745.1 Alligator sinensis | reverse complement strand
CCCCCCCCCCCTGGCTGCGGGCTGGGACCCATGGGCCCGCCCTGCACACCTCGCCGCGGCCCTGCCACCGCTGCCCCGCTGCTGCTGCTGCAGCTCCACACCGCCACTGCTGCGGCTCTGCGCTCTGTGCTCCACGTCACCGCCGCAGCGGCTCTGTGCTCCGCGGCGGCGGCTCCCCCCTCCACGCCGCCCCCCCGGGTC
>NW_005842617.1:58445-66471 GCF_000455745.1 Alligator sinensis | reverse complement strand
CCGCCACCGCTGCAGCTCTGCGCTCCTCCACGGGCCAGATAAAATGGCTTGGCGGGCCACATGGTGATCCTCGGGCCGTATGTTGGACAAGCCTGATGTAGGTGCATGAACCACCTCTGGTGGCAGGCTATTCCAGACCTTAGGGGCTCAGACCGTGAAGAAATTCTTCCTTATGTCCAGCCTGAAACAGTCTTGCTGGAGTTTATAACTGTTCAACCTTGTCATCCCTTGGGGTGCTCTTGTGAACAATCATTCCCCCAGATCCTGGTGAACACCCCTAATAAACATAGATTGTTACCAGATTTTCCCATCACTGTGGGGTGTGCTCATTTATTAAGGATTTGTTTCTAGGGTCTGTAATTCTATCAATGTGCTGCTTGTGTACTGGTGTTTCTGTACAGAGCTGTATATCTCCCTTCTGCAAGTCCTCACCCCCAATGGAGCTATCTTGCAGGACTCAGTTTCAATGGGGCTGGATTCTTCCAGTCACCAAATCAGTCATACACACACAAACACACACAGATTAACGTGACACGCCTGACCCGGCGGGGTAGGTCAGCATGGACGGGCTGACACCCTCATATGCCAGGAATCAGTTCATAAGGGCACGTCTGAGCCAAATTGGGTCAATCAGTGTGTACAAGCTGATCCCCTTATGTTTTTGAAACTCAGCACGTCCCAATCTTTTGCCCTAACTCTCCTAGTAGTTGTAGCCTCTTCATGAGCAGACCCCACAGTATTTCTGGGCTTCACAGGGATCTTTTGCTTAGGTAAAAGAAATGTTGCCGTAGAGCAAGTGGGGAGGGAAAAGTAGAGAAGGAAAAATATATCCAGTTCCTACCACTTTTACTATAGAAGTTATTTATTGCTGAGTATATGAAATGTATAATGCTACTAGTAATAATATACATGCAAAAGAAAACAATCAAAACAATTACAATATTACCCTGGTTTCACTAAGTATTTGGGGAAACTTAGTTCAAGCTTAACTAATATAATTCAGGTTCAGAAATCTATGCCTAGAGAGAAAAAGAGAAAGAGAGAGAGTGAGAGCTGGGGTCTCACCATGGTGGCTTTCCCTCAGGATGTTGCTGTCAGCCAATCTGTTGAGAATGGCCTCTTTAATAATCTTTTCTAAGACCTTCCCTGGGATAGAGGTCAGGCTGATGGGCCTGTAGTTTGCTGGATCCACTTTCCTCCCTTTCTTGAAGATAGGCACCACATTGGCCTTCTTCCAGTCTTCAGGCACTTCGCCAGAGTGCCAGGAGTTCTCAAAGATCTGTGCCAGGGGCTGAGCTATGATGCTAGCCAGCTCCTTGAGTACCCTGGGGTGTAGATTGTCAGAGCCAGCTGACTTGAAGGTGTCCATCCTCTCAAGGTGCTCCTTCACGAGCTCAGCATTGATGGAGGACAGGGGATCTCCCTCACCCAGGCCTCCCTGTCCCATAGTGGGCAGGGAATCCCATGGGAATGATGAAAGACCGATGCAAAGTACCCATTTAATAGGTTGGCTTTTTCCTGGGCGTCGGTTGTCAGTTGTCCCTTCTGGTTTAGCAGGGGTCCATTGTTGCCCTTTTTTTTCCTCCCACTCCCCACATATCTAAAAAAGGACTTTTTATTGTCCTTGATACTTGTAGCTAGTTGGAGTTCCATCGCAGCCTTGGCATTCCTGGTTTGCTCCCTGCAGGACCGGACCAGTGCAGAATAGTCCTCCTTGGAGGTAGATCGCATCCTCCATCCTTTGTTGGCCTTTCTTTTTAGCCGCAGGAGGTCTGCTAGTTCCCTGGAGAGCCAAGGGGGATGCTGTGCCCTTTTGCTGCCTTTCGTCCAAGAAGGAATAGCCTGAGCTTGTGCATCGAGGATTGCTCCCTTGAGGAGCAACCACTCTTCCTGAGCTCCCCTCCCCTTCGAGTCGTGGTCCCTTAGAGCCTCACTGACAAGTCTCCTGAGCTTATCAAAGTCAGCTTTCCTGAAGTCAAGGACTTCTGTATTGCTGACTGACTTGCCAGCTTTATGGTGGATGGTGAAGGTGATCAGCTCATAGTCGTTGTCACTCAGCTTCCCTTTGATCATTAGGTTGCTGATTAGGTTGTCCCCGGTTGCCAGTACCAGGCTGAGCAGCGCTTTACCTCTCGTTGGCCTGTAGACTACTTGTGTCAGATAGAGGTCATCCACACCAGAGAGGAAGCTTTGTGACTGCTCGGATTTAGCTGAGTGCTCTTCCCACGAGATTTCTGGGTAGTTGAAGTCTTCCATGACAACCATGGACCAGGAGCATGCAGCCTCAGCCAATTCCCTGGTGAACTCTTGGTCAAGCTCTTGACTTTGGGTGGGAGGTCTGTAGTAGACTCCCACCATTGTGTCCCCTGTGCCGTGTTCCCCACGGATTTTAACCCACAGTGTCTCCAGCTGTCCACCCTGGTCGCCAGTGTCGGCTTGCAGGGTTGCATAGCTCTCCTTGACATAAAGAGCTACGCCCCTGCCCCTTTGGCCTACTCGATCCCTCCTGTACAGGGTATAGCCATCTATACCCATGGTCCGGTCATGGGTGGAGTCCCACCAGGTCTCCGTTATCCCTACGCCATCATAATTTTGTGTGTTAACGAGGGTGACAAGTTCCTCCTGTTTATTCCCCAAGCTCCTGGCATTTGTGTACAGGCAGGAAAGTATCCCCTTGGGGGCCCTTGCCTTACCTATTGGTTGTTCCAGGGCTGGGACATGGGTAGGCTCCCTTTTAATGCCTTGGCCTGCTGGCTTTGCAAGGGTTGCTCAGTGGGCCAGCAGTGGCGGTAGTCCCCCCATCCTCCAGCGGGCTTAGTTTAAAGCCCAGTGGAGCAGGTCAGCCAGTCTGGCTGAGAAGAGCCTCTTTCCCAGCGGAGAGAGGTGGAGGCCATCCCTTCCCAGCAGCTCACTGCGTCTCTCATCAAAGAGCAGACTGTGGTCATGGAAGCCAAAGCCTTCCCGATGACACCAGCGTCATAGTCTTTGCTTCACTACCTGGATCCTCCTCTTCCTCCTCAGCCCATAGCCCGAGACTGGGAGGATCAAAGAAAACACCACCTGTGCCCCCAGGCCCTTTAGCCCCACTCCCAAATCCCTGTAGCGCCTCATGACCTGGTTGGGATCGCTCCGAGCTGTGTCATTGGTGCCCACATGGATAAGGAGCATGGGGTAGTGGTCAGTGGGCTGGAGGAGTTTAGGGATCTTCTCCGCAATGTCTCAGATGCGGGCTCCTGGGAAGCAGCAGACTTCCCAGGCTAAAGGGTTGGAGCGGCAGATTGCCCCCTCAGTCCCCCTCAGGATGGAGTCTCCCACAACAAACACTCTGTGTTTTGTCTTGCACGTGTAGATATGCTCCTGGGGAAAGCTTACTGCACAGTAAAATACTGTGAGTAAGGCAAAAGTGCATTAATTGCATGGTGCAGATATGTCCAGTGTGTGTTACCTTTTAAGTCTAGTTTGCACAATTCCATAGCATTTCACTAAAATCACCATGTGGTTTCAACAGAATGTATTCAACAGTGGTTGTAAGAAGTTACCTATTCACTGTAAAGACACCTTCTATATTATTCCATTTTAGAAGTGGGTGAAAGTCTCTTGACCTAGATATAGTATATGCTGCAATTAACTTTGTATTTCAGTTTAGTTGTATAACTATATTTGGTCTAAATTTTGAGAAGTTTCGCTTACTTGAAAGCTCCATGTAATATTTTTGTCCAAATGTTTTACCCAGAAGTATTCAGATGTATTGAAAATAAAGTAAACAAGATTAAGGCTGAACTTCCAAATTATCTAAATCCTTTCTGCAACACTATTTTCTGATTTATACCTTAAAGTATTTCTCAACATTTAATAAATTTCCACTTCCCAATAACCTAATATGATAGAGCTTCTAACAATATTGGTTTTTAAAGAAAGGTCACTATGGAAATCACTTATTTCTGCCACCATGTAGGGCTGTGCAAAGTTTTGGTGGCTTATTTGATTCAGCGGAGATTCAGCCCCATTTAGGCAGCGAAATCTCTGAATCCAAAACAAATCAGGAAACCCATTAAAAGGTCCAAATCAATTCAGAGATTTGGAAGGCTTGCAGAAAACAGAAAATGAGAAGAGGCAGGGGGATGGGGTGATCTTCCATATGTGGAACAGCCTGAGAGGGGGGAAAGACTGCTCTGATATTGACATCTGTAGCTGGCCAGTGACTGTGATCTTTCTCCGGGTTCCCTTCCAATCACAGTGCTCTGGGGGAGGAACGCAGAAACAGCATATCAAGCTGAGTCTGAAGTGATCTGTGCCTTTTGTGAACTGTGTTGTTCTTGAACCAGCAGCGTCTGAAAGGCTCTGGCTTGTTATCAAGTCTCCTGGTAGCTGGTCTCTCTTCTTGTAAGTTATAGCCAGTCCTGTCCTACTTACCCTTGCCTACAATCCCTATTGTTATCCTTATCCATTTCTTTCAACTTATTCTTCCCCACCAAATCCTCTTATTTGTTCTTGTTAGTCTGCCTTGATTCTTTCTCCCAAAGGAAAGAAATCTGTGTTTTCCCTGACAGTGTGTCATCACTGTGCAGGAAAGCACAACATATATTACACACACACATACACACATTTTGCAGCACACCAAACATTATGAAGTGCATTGGAAAGGCAGGTTCCAGGTATTCTGACTGGAGAGGGGAGGGAGCAAGTTCCCCCCGCTCCAAACATAGATGTACCCTCTTTCCTGGCAGCGATGAGTCTTCTGCTGCTAGTGGGAGCAAGGATGTGGTAGCAGTGCCTGCACATGCACCCCCACCACTAACACCACTAACCAGCAGCAGCATGACATTCTCCACCCCACTTTCAGTTCCCAGCATGAGCCTTCCAGTGCCAGAGGAGCTGGATCTGGAAGCAGAGGAGCTCAGGGCGATAGCAAAGGAAATTCTGGGGAAGGAGGGAGAATCTGAGTTTGTGCTCTACACCCCTCAAAGTTCCCCTAGAGGCAGGTCTCCTCTGGAAGGCACTTTGGAAGAGGTTGTGGAGGCAGGTGATTCAGCTCCTCCTGTTGTTGTGCCTCTGCCTGGTGAGGAGGGGGATAAGGCAGGATCCCCACCCTCAACCCAGAAGCTGGTAAGTAGTGTAGTGTAGGAAATTTTGAGGTAGCAGATGATCCCAGGTATGTGACCTGCCAGCACTGCCGAAAACAGATCAGCCGTGGCAAGGACATGAAACACTTCACCACCACAGCCTTACTGCTGCATCTCAGGAGACAGCACCCCCTTGCCCTTCTTCCTGCTCAGCCTGGCACCAGTGCAAGCATGCCCAAAGGAAAGTCCCCTACTCGCTACAAAGCCCCCATCCCCCCAAACCTCAGGCAGGCCATCCTGGAGTGATGGGGGAAAGCTGTAGACAGAAAGGGATGCGTTCCCAAGGTGAGCGAGATCACCTAGACCATTGGGGAGATGCTTGCTCTGGATGGCCAGCCTTTCTCCTTTGTTGAGCATCCAGGGTTCAGGCAGCTCATGGCACTCATGGCCCCGTCCTACCAAGTGCCCGCACTCACCACCTTTAGCAGGACAGTGGTGCCCTCCCTGTATGAGGCATGCAGGGAGTACTTGAGGGAGGAGCTGCAGAAGGCAAGGCTGCAGGTAGCTTTATACTTCACCTCAGACAACTGGAGCAGCTGGGGTGGATATCATGCCTGCCTCTCCGTCGCAGGGCACAGGTGCAATCAGTCAGGCCGTTGGTGGGCTCTCTTTCAAGCTGAGGTGATGGATGAGTCCCACATGGCAAGGGAGATCATGGTGGCCATGAACCGCATGGTGCAGGGGTAGCTCGTTGAGCAGGGTAAGCTCACCCTCAGGTTCATGGTCACCAACTATGGGGCCAATATGGTCAAGGCAGTCCATGATGCCAACTTTGTTGGTATCTGCTGTGTGGCACACAAGCTGCACCTCATAGTCAGGGACGCCTTGGAAGGGAACAGGGCTCCTGGTGAAGGCACCATCACTACCATGACCAACCAGCTCATTTCGAAATGCAGGAAGGCAGTGGGCTACTTCCACTGGAGCATCAAGGGGGGCAAGATGCTGCGGGACAAACAGGCAGAGCTAGGCATCCCACAGCACAAAATCATGCAGGATGTGGAGATTCAGTGGAACTCCACATACCTGATGCTGGAAAGGCTGGTTGAGCAACAGAAAGCCATCCATGAGGTGGCCTTGATGGGGAAGATTGGGATCATTGGCCCCCTTAACAAAACAGAATGGGATACCATGTCCCAGATCTTGGTGGTCCTCAAGCCGTTCCTTGAGGCCACTGACAGCCTCAGCGCTGGAGATGCCCTCCTTAGCCAGGTGATCCCCGTAGTGAAGGAGCTTGAGAATAAAATGGAGAAGTTCCAGAGAATCGACGTTGCTGGCTGGGGCAAGCTGCTTTCACCAGGTCCACGTGCTAGCAGGCATGTGCGACCTGGGGGTGAAGGGGAGCATCTGTAGCAGCAAAACCCTTGATTACTAGATGGAGGTGCTGGTGAACAGAGTCAGGGAGGCATAAGGGCAGAGGTGGGGAGATGTGGAAGAGGGGGATCCACTTTCCCGTGCCAGCACTCCAACCACAAGCCAGTCTCCTCCACCATATCCACTGCCAGTGTGGGCCAAGAGCATGGCTTCAGTTTTGGGGTCCAGAGGCACCAGACCCCACCATCAGGCAGGTAGTGTGGAGGCTTTGGTGGCTACCTATCTTGCTGAGGATGTGGAGCCACTGCACTGTGACCCTTTGGCCAACCCACAGCCAGGTGTGCCAGGAACTGGCCATGGTTGCCTGGGAACACCTGTCCTGTCCACCAACCAGTGTTCCAAGCGAGAGGGTGTTCAGCATTGCTGGTGATGTTGTGACACCCCAATGCACCTCCTTGGATCCTGGTTTGGTGGAGCAGCTGGTGTTCCTAAAAGTGAACCTCCTGCTGCTGGGGTTCCCCAAGCTCCACGTGCAGACAGAGTGAGTGCCACCATCCTCACTCTGCACCTATTTGCTTTCAGAAACTTGAGGTGTCCTTTCACAAAAACCCCTGCACCACTCTGAAACCTGGCATGCCTCATGCCCGCATAAGGGACTACCATCCCTGCTGCATTTATCCCACACTACCTTAACACACACAAGTGATACAAGCTTTGCTTTCAACAGTTTGAGGTGCACTTTCACAAAAAACCCTGCACCTATCTCCTTGAAGCTTGGGAAGCAAAAAATGACAAAGTTATAGGTATTTTAGTGATTTCCCATTATAGTCTATGGCCGAATCTCCGAATTAGCACCGAATCTCCAAATCTGAATCAGCCGAATCGATTTGGGACAGTGATTCAGATCACTGAATCAAATAATCATCCCTCTGAATTGGCTGAATCCGAAAAGAATACTTGCTGCTTTGCACAGATCTACCAACTTGCATATCCTTTTAGAGGTTTTCACAGCTTGAAGGTATGTGCAGAGTTAACTAGCATGATAAAGAACCCAATGAACTCCCTACACTGGTCTATTTTTAGGTCACTTTTCAGTCCTTGTAAGTGTACAACTTAAAACATGGGACATCTGTGACAAGTAAAAACCCTTGCAGCTCATCATTAAATTGGATTCAGACAGATAAAATCAAAAGGTTTAACTAAAAATATTGGTTTTAAAGCAGTAATATGGCATAATTCTAAACATAGGTGTTGTTTTCACTGGGATAACTTGTCTACTTTCTTCTCTTTAATGTTTGTACACTATGTTGTGACGTTAGTATGTAAAACGGTTTAGCTCCAGGGGTGGCCGTGATACCCCTGGAGACATCCTCAGCCCTGGCCTCCTTGGCCTTCTATCTCTCTTTGTGCATTCTCCCCTTCTCTTCACTTGCCATGCCATGATTAAATTCTGCTTTCAGAAAAGGGAGGCTGCCCCAGGGCTTCCCAGGTCAGATCTCCCATCATAAACACAGATGTCCATGCTCATTGCCTTAAGGACTAATTATGTCTCCAACCTCCCCTTACACCACATCCATGCTTCACAGATATTA
>NW_005842617.1:52604-58414 GCF_000455745.1 Alligator sinensis | reverse complement strand
GCTGACATGCACCCCACCTGGGCTACAGGCCCCCGGCTCCAGTCCTAACCCCTCTTGGGCTACAGGCTCCTTGGCCCTTAGATTTCAGCTGTGACCGCCAGTCCTTGGGTCTCTCTCTAAGCCCTGGCCCCACTCCCAGGCCAATCAAAACTCCCAGGCTCCCTTGGCCCCATCAGTCTCTGGCTGTGGTCTTCCTTGGCCTTGGCCTTTGGCTCATCTCTGGGCCCTGGCTCCACTCCTGGGCCAGTGAGATCTTGGAACTCCCTAGCCCTGTCTTGGGACCCCTCCTGGTGACGCTTGCCCCTTGCTGAACTACAGACCTCTGGGATCTCTGGCCCCTCTCTCCCTGCTGGACAATCTGGGACTTCATTACCTCCCCTTAGTGCCTTCCACAAACCTCTGGGGTTGCTTACCCCAGCTCAGATGTTACCCAGGAGCTCCTCTCTCCATGGATCTCAGACCTAGACTCCCTGACTAGTTCACATTTTGGGCTTATATGCTTCAAACCCAGCCCCACTTCTAATCAGGTGACTCTCTAATTGGCCCCTGCCACACCTGCAGACTGCTTCTCAAGCAGCTTCTTTCCCTTGTAAAGTGACAGGTACACTAAACACACTGTCACATAGGGGTTATGCATGAGGACAGAATATGTTCCTTAGCCATTCCAGGTGTAACAGGACAGTGAGCAATGCAAGAATGGCCCATTCATTCTAGAAACAGCAGCCATACTTTGAAAAACTTTAACATTTAGTTTCCCAGCTCTTCTTTATATCCCTTAAGAAAAAAATTGCCTGATTTTCAAAAGTTCTGAGCAAGCTTCACTCAGATTTTTTAAAAGAGTGTAGATAAATGAATACAATTGAAGCTGGGCAACTTGAATAGTATTCCCCACTCTACCAACAATTTCAGATTTAAGATTGGACAAATAAATCAGATTCTTTTCACTTTTCCCCTTCTGTAAGATTAGGGTAATATTTCTACTTCTTTGAAGTTGGTTCTTTCAGATTATATAAAATAAATGAAGAAATTCCATAAAATAAAATAAACCAAAATCTACAATGTCAACCTCCATTTTAGTCTTTGTGAGTTGGTTCTGTGTTATAGATATTTTCCTTTGGCCATCTGATGATCACTGATCTGATGGCAGATTACTTTCCCTCAGAAGTCACTGAGTTTTTTTAAATACATCCAAAAATTTCAGAAAAGCAAAAAGACCTAGCCACTTCTATACTGTATAACTGGCCCAAGGTGTGTACTTTGATGTAAGGATCTTACAATCCATTTTGAAACAAAATTGCCTGCAAGGACACTGTTAGAGGGATTTCAGTATCTTTATTGTCTGGGAGAGAGGAAGGAGTTTAGTATCAGAGATGAACCTCAATCATCAGTTCAACGCTGTAGTGTCTAAGTGAAGGGGAGTGGGGGGAGGCGTGGTGAGAAAAAATTGGTTTAATCCATTATTCAGATGGTTAACCACAAAGACTTTGATCTCACCTTCAAAGTTCAAAGATTTTGTGTCTGGATTGCTTGGTTCAGGTACACCTCTACTTCATCTGGCGATTAGCTTAATATAGCACTATGGGATTAAAGAGGTCAAAGCAAAGGTTTGGCCATAGTGTGGTCACTTGGTAGAATGTTGGTGCATAGCCTTCTCCTGTTGTCTGTGGGGGATTTACCTGGATATGAACTGCAAGATCAGGGACATTCATTTAAAGTCCCTCAAGATCCTTAGGTTTTGTGCATTCCCAAATCATGGTATAAATTTCAATAGGGAGGTAGAACAGAAACATTTTTAAATGTGTGTAGTACCCACTGGAGTAACAAAAAGAACATCGTTTGGGCTAGGGGAGAGAAATAGGCCCTTAGTTGGAGAGTGAGCAGGAGAAATACAGAATGTTAATCAATTTTCCCGCTCTTGAATTTTGCTTTTGGTTGTTTGAAACCCAAATTTAGGAAAAGTGAGGCATCTAATGTTTCTCTTGTTTTGCTACATTATGAAAGCTTTTGCTCAATGGACTCATCAATTGGCCTGATAAGCAGTACATTTCCTCTATCTTGGCTGTACACTGTCATGTTCAGTTCACATTGATGATGAAACCAATGCCAGAATTGCTAAAGCAACCATGTCCTTCAGTAGACTAAGTGCAAATGTGTGGGAGTGCAGAGGCATCAGTCAACAGACAACTGAAGGCCTACAAAGCCATTGTGTTGCCAATCCTGATGTATGCATGTGAAACCTGGATGGTGTACAGACGCCATGCTATGAAGCTGAAACACGTTCACATGGGCTGTCTGAGGAAACTGATGGGGATAAGATGGCAAGAGAAGGTCCCAGACACTGAAGTTCTTACACAGGCAGGCATTCCAAGCATCCACACTGTTGATAAAATCACAGCTGGGCAGGCCATGTCATCAGGATGTTAGATAAGCAACTGCCAAAGATCTTTTATGGTGAACTAAAGGAGGGAAAGCGCTCTCAGGAGACTTCATCGGGTCATCACTGAAACATTTCAACACTGACCCAAAGTCCCAGGAAGATCTCGCTCATAATCATTCTACCTGGTGAAGCCTCATCCATACTGGCGCTACCATCTATGAGCAGAGGCAGAGCAGAAGCACAAACAGCGCAAATCTCACAACAGCAGCATGTTCGCTGTTGACCAAATAACAAAAAGCGGCATCTCTTGCTCAGTATGCCATAGACAGTTCAAAGACAAATTGGCCTGATCAGCCATTCATGTGCTCACAAAAACCAAACCAAAATGTGATGTCATGGTCATCTTTGAATTCAAAGGATGAACAACAACAACAATAAGCAGTAGCATAACTAGGGGTGGGCAAGCAGGGCACGAACCCTGGGTGAGGACTTGGAGAGGGTGCCAAATAGAGGCTCCCGGAGGCATCTTCACCTTCTCTGGGCAGTGAGGCTTGAGGCTCTGGCATTTGCCAATAGCATCCTGCAGAAAGAGATGTCCTGCTTTTGGGAATAGCTGCTGCTGTGCCTGAGAAGCATTGACACAGCCAGCACCTAGTGGGCTAACATACAAGTTACCAGTGGTAAGCACCCCCTTCTGGCAACCCCTTTTTCTTGGCTCTTTTTTCACTGCCAAGTTTACCATTTCTGATTGCTGCTGGCAATTAAAATGAGCACACTTGATGAACTGTGGCGGCAGCTGCTGCCGGGTGGGGGCACAGACATGAGAAGGTCTCTACATCCAATGGCTGTTGCATTAGCCTCCTGAGTGCTGCCCATGCCAACACTTCCCCTCCTACGAAGCACTTCTTCCCAATAGCAGGATACTGTTGGCAAATGCTGGCCCAGGGCTTAAATCATACCAGTTATGCCTCTGTTGAACAAGACCAAGTTGGAAGTACAGCTCAGTTTCCAGCCACTGTAGGTCAACAGCAAAGAGGTGACTTTTGAAAGTTACAACTGTGAAGTTTTACAATGGTAGGAGATGCGGTTATGCAGAAAACCTGGATCTGAAATGTGATCTTAGATATTTGTGCCCTGGGGCTTTGGAGTACACAAAACAGAATGTGGAAGTTAAGACAGGCAAACAGCAGATTTCACCAGAGACAACCTAATGAGCCTGATGGAAGCTCAGTTGTGGCTCAGGTCATATGAGTTACAACCTTCACATCTTCCTATGCCAGTTTGGCCTAGTTACAAGACACCTATGCTGCATACCTACAAGTGCACACATATGATTTACATGCCACAAACCACATGCAGCACAGGTGCATCCGTTCACTGTGCTGCAAATTTGCAGTGTGGCAGTATTTTTTAACACAGGAGCAAATCCCAGTGTCAAAAAAACCCACCGCAAAACAAAGTGGCGTGGCACATGCATCGGGGGCATGCACTGCCAAACCAGGAGCCTGGCCAGCAAGAGTAATAATGCTCTGGCTGCCACCAGGTTCTCTGTTGCCAGATTGCTGCTGCCCCGGGTGGCCCCCAGAACCCCAAGTAAGGCTGCTGGGGCCAGCACAGCTCTATCCCACCTGGAGCATTTTTCCCTGTGCTAACCCTACACGTAGGGGCATTTGCCAGGGCAAAAAGCAGAAGCACAAATTTGTTCCCATTTTTTTTTTTTTGCCAATGGCAACTGCACACCTCTGCTTGTGGGGACATGGCCCTAGTGTGTTCAGATACCCACATGAGGTTCTCCTAGTTTTCTGTTTATTCACAGAACATCAGTTGGCACACATGGAGGCTGAGTACCCTGTATCACTTATGGTCAAGAGCAATCCATTCAATTAAGAACCAACATTGATGGGCTTTGTGAGGACCAATGTGATTAAATACAAAGACCACTTTTCTTTCTTTGAGACAAGTAATAAAAGTCATCATGGACATAAGACCTAGTGCATCCTTCAGCTAAGTAAGTAGGCAAGCAAAGTTCTTCTACATGTATCAGGAAGTAATGCTAGGCACTCATCGTGAAATGAGAAGTGTAGTATGTGAAATGAAACAGAATGCCATCTTTCAGTGTCTAACAAGAGGATACACTTTTCAGAGGCATATGCTGATAGAGCAGAGTTCAACTGCTAGCTTTTCAGAGTAAACAATTCATTTAGCCATTACAACATGTTTTTATCAGTATTGGTGTGATTCTTTAATCTTATAAGCACCAGCTTCAGTCAGTCATCTGAACAGAAAGATGGTGGCTGTGAGACATGGTTCCTGACTCACTTGCATTTGACCCTCAAGAAGCCTGAGGACTCGTTTGCTTATTCATTTGAACTTCCTCCTGTGTTCCTTTGTCTCCATTCCTAACTCCTGCTTTCATCAATTAAATCCTTCCTTCCAGGGAATGTTTTGGTACATTTCCAATAGGGAAAGGCAGTTTGTGAATGGGTCTTCACAAGTACAGAATTCCCCTGTTTATTAAATAGTCATCACCAAAAATAAGTAAATAAATCCTCTAAAAAAGAAAATTTAATACCGGCACCAAAAATCTTCCCTTTCTCACAATCACCAGCTCTTCACACTAATGATAATATTTTTCAAGAACAAATCCCACATCAAGACATTTTTTCTTTCTCCCCACCACACTTCTTTTAGCCCTGTCCAAACCCCACCTAAAACAAATACAATAAAGAAGTTATCCATGACCTACCTTGTATCCACATACAGGCTCTGGTGTAGTGGATGGTGATCCACTTGAGTCACCAACAGATTATGTTGATCACACTGAGTAAGGGCCCAACGGCCAATTGCTATTTATATTTCAAAATGCCTAGAAATAAGATTTGAAATCCTATAATGGTGGATTATTTAGGTGGATTATTTGGAGCATTCAGTTTGTGTCTAAAGTAATAACGGTATCCAAGGAAATAAAGGAAATAGTCTATGACAGATATGTCATATCTATATTGACTTTCTTCAAAGGGGACCCCATTCTCAATGGGGTTTTTGGTTTTTCTAAAAGATAGTATTATTTTTGTCATCAGTCCTGAGGTACAGGCTACCTTTTTGCTCCCCTTTCTCTACATCGTTATCAACCAAATAAATGGTGGGAGGGGGAATCAATGCCTCAACTTCAGTGAGAGATGATGCTTATCACCTGATATGATTGATCCCATTGTATTATTACTTCTCCTATTTAGTTATTTGTAACATTAGGTGGATGCAAGATTTTGTAAAGGGATGTGAGAGCAATGAATAGCACTTCAGGGATAGTTGCACCCCCTGTTCTTGGCCTCCCACCCAGACCAGGGGCTGTAGATCAAGCATGAGTCAGGGCTGTTTTTAAACTCCCTAAATAAGGTAAAATCCTGCCCTCCACCTCTCAGTCTTCTCTTTC